>NC_079330.1:23145968-23213468 GCF_029931775.1 Euleptes europaea | reverse complement strand
CTGATCTCTATCGGCTGGAGATCAGTTGTAATAGAGGGAGATCCCCAGCTACTACCTGGGGATTGGCAACCCTACCAGTTGGAATAAACAATACTGAGCCAGATGGGCCAATGGTTGATAAAAGACAGCTTCATAAGGTTCCTAAGGGAACCGCTGGAGCATTTCGTTATATTTCCTCAGTCAGATTCACTTACCGCAAAGTTTATAATTCTTGCTGGGTTCCCCCCCTCCCCAATTTCCTCAAATGCAAGAGCTTTTTTCCCTCCCACTGATAGTAATCTAAAGTAAAATTATTATTATTATTTTTTAAAAAATAAGATGCTTTAAAGAAAAGCCTGTCTTGATTGAACAATCAGAACATTAGCATCTGAATAGCTGATACCTGATATTACTTTTGTGCTCTGCTAGCATAACTGAGCAGTTGCTTTGGGTGACTTTTTTTTCCCTGGCATGAAATTATAAAGAGAGTGAAGACTGTTCACACCATGTAAAATATGCTGATAGGAAAAGGAAAAGAATTAACTATGTAGCGACAGCAGGGAGGGGAAGGGGGAACCACGCTGATTAAAGCACACGCAAATGGGGGTATGGGCCCTTGAAGCACAGTTGTGGAATCACAAAGCTCCTCCTAGCAAACTAGATGGAAAAATAGAGTTTTTGTTTACTGCAGCTGAGGAACATGCCAAACAAAATCGACCCAAATGGATTTGGGAGTAAAGCTTGGGGAAGGTGGGAATTGGAGAGGGAAAGGACGGGACGGGACCTCATAAGAACATAAGAAAGGCCAGGATGGATCAGACCAAGGTCCATGAGGTCCAGCAGTCTGTTCACACAGTGGCCACCAGGTGCTTCTAGGAAGCCCACAAACAAGACAACCGCAGCAGCATTATACTGGCACCTAATAGAATAGGCATGCTCCTCCGATCCTGGAGAGAACAGGTATGCATCATGACTAGTACCCATTTTGACTAGTAGCCATGGATAGCCCTATCCTCCATGAACATGTCCACTCCCCTCTTAAAGCCTTCTATGTTAGTAGCCATCACCACATCCTGGGGCAGGGAGTTCCACAATTTAACAATGCCTTGTGTGAAGAAATACTTCCTTTTATCTTTGGTGAAGATGGACCTGGCAACCCTAGACACAGATCAGTTCCCCTGGAGGAAATGGCTGCGTTGCAGGGTGTATTCTAGGGCATTATAACCCACTGAGCTCCCTTCACTCTGTAAACCCCACCTTCCTCGGGGCCAAAATCTCCAGGAATTTCCCAACCCACGTAACACTGGCTGTCGGAGTCATTCCATCTTTCCACCCTCATCCTGCCCATCATAACTAAAACTGGGGGAGGGGGCGTTGATGCAAAGATGGAGGTGGAGGACGTACGCATTACACCTTTGTCTGGAGAGGAAAGAGAGGCAGCAGGGGGGAAATCCACACCACCTGCCCTTTCCCATCCCCTCCTCTTTGGGAGTTGCTAGTTAAAAGAATGACTTTTGGAGAGAGGGAGAGAGAAGGAGAGAGAGGACTGGAGCACAGGCGAGCGGGAACTTTAGGTAATTGATAGAGTATCCAATTCGAGTAAGCACGCCGGCTGGTACACGCTTAGATCATTAAAGCTGTCTGCTAACGAACATCAAACGCAGGCCAATATTAATGAAGCAGATGTATTAATTTCCCATTTCTAAGAAGGCAAAGCGACTGGCCGGCTAGCTGGCTGCTTTTTCTTTCTTTTTTCTCCCTCCCTCGCTCCCGCTCTTACAGCAGTATTAATGAGCTTGAATGGCCCACAGGCTCTAATAGGACGCTCTGGGAATCCAGAAATAGTGCAATTTGTACAGAGGATTTAGACATAACGCCCACCCCCACCCCCTCCGAAAAAAGAGCCCCTCTCTGCTCGAGGGAGCCGGCGTTTGATCATTCCCTTCCCCTAGCGGAATGGCACAACAGAATAATAAATGACAACCCGGCGATTAAATCAGACCTTCTGCTTGGATTGCTGGAAGTGTGTGATTGTCGCTAACAATCTATTGCTTGTTAACCCCACCAGGGTATAAGCAAACAGCAGCTAGTCCCCCCCACCTTGCCCCAAAGCCCCATATCCTATGTATCTTTTAATTTTCAACACCAAAGGGGGGGAAAATCCCACTAGGTTGTGTTTTCTGGGATTTTTGGGGGGTCCCCCCCCTCGTTCTTCTTTTGTTCATTTTGTCTGCTTTTTTTAACCTCCCCCCCCCACACACACACACCAAAAAAATCCCAAAGAAGAAGGAATAAGCCATCTGCTGCTTTAGTAAACCATCCAATTACTCTCAAATACATCTGATCAGAAATGGTGGTCTTATTTGAATGCAATGTGATTTGGTACGACGGTACTAAAGGATCCAATACAAAGTCCCACGTGGACGCGATTTGAGTCAGCGGCATGACTATAATGAAGCTTTGGTCAAACATGGCAGAGAATCTTAGAAAGCGGATATTTTAACGGAGAATTTAGGATGAGAGGAACACAAGTGCTATCTTCCTTTGCGCACCCCAACAAAAAATGGACGTGGAAGAAGTTTTCTCATTTTGAGAGGGAAAGGAGAGTAGAAATATCTTGTTCAGAGAGCGGTTTAGCGTATATTTCCCCATTTTCAATGTGTTCAAAGAAATAGGTACGTTCTAGCTATACCTCATCTTATTTATCTTGTCCTTTCTTCAAAGACCTCAGGGAAGGGTACATGGCTCTCTCCCTCCTCCATTGTAAGAAGAACATAAAAAAGCCATGCTGGATCAGACCAAGGCCCATCAAGTCCAGCAGACTGGAAGCCTTTTCTGAATGTTGTGTGAATCTATGGGTTACAAATATTTTAAGTAAACAATAATGCTGTCTACGTCCATTCATAGCAACCCCATTACATGAACACCTTTGTTCAATTTCAACCAATATGTGTTTGCCCAAAGGTTTATCTAACCTCTGCTGTCTCATATCTCTTCCAGAAGATGAATGTTTGTCAGTCACCTCACCATTTCCATGGTAGGATTCATTGGCTACTGCTCCATGGTTGCTGCGATACCACCCCTGATAACCTCCACATCCTCCACACCATATGGTTACAGCACTTTGACCTGCTTCCAGAAGCAAATGGCATCCAGTAGAGTTTCAACAGAGTGGAACCAGATCTCTACGGGAGTGGTTCAGACTTTCTTTGACCACAACCTGGACATTCATCTGCTAGGGATGCTTTGGATTTCCTGAACAGAGGCTTAGATTATAGTCTTTTATGCATGGCTGTTTCACTCACCGTCACCCCTCTGATGACTTCGGGTCTTTGTGTTGATTATGCATGCCGTTTCCGACCATCAGAGGTCGCCTCGCGCTCCCCCTGCATTTCCCGCGTTTTGCTTGTGTTTTATCTCAAATTTGAAAACGCGGACAAAAAGCGGGGAAAGGCTGGGGGAGAATGAGGTGACCTCTGGCGGTCGGAAATGGCATGCATAATCAACACGAAGACCCTAAGCCGTTGGAGGGGTGACGGCGAGTGAAACAGCCATGCATAAAAGACTTTCGTGGCCTCTAGGATATCTTTCAGATGTATGATCCTATTATTTTCTGGAAACTGGCAGAATACCTTCTCTGTACTCTCTCAAACTGGCGCATCCTCTCTCCGCTTGGAAAGTTCAGCACCATCCCCTGCTCCACCCGCACAAGACTGGCAATCAACTCACAATTTGATGGAGGTTATTTTTACTTGAACCCCTTCAGAAGTTCCTAGGATTATCAGACAGGAAGATATCAATCAAATGGTTGAACATGTCCATTCCCTTTAAGTGAATGATGGATCTTTGTCTTTCCTGCCAGTCTTTGCTTCTTTCTTCTGTCACTCAAACATCCCACACTTCATTCGTGATGTTCTGTACCTATAATCTCTGTTATTTTGGCTGTCGACTCCTCATGCCTCATTAGCTGTGTTTGACACCTTCGGCAACTAGCTGTTTGCCAGCCACTGCAGGGCGGCTTTTGATGAGAGACAGCCGTAAGCTTTCCAAGAGGCCCAAGGAGCTCACCTTGTACATTTCGTGGGGTTAATGCAGTTTTCCCCACCTCTCTGCTCAAAGCAATGCCAGCATTAACCCATGTTCCTTGTTAGCTGCCACCTAATTCCCTTGGTCTCGATTTAATCCCTTGGCGGTTGCAAACGCACAGAGAGAAAAATAGTTTATCCTAAAAGATGGGAATGGAACATCCCACCCATCACATGCATTTAAGGAGATTGCAAAAAGGATGGTCCCTTTGCAAGAAATAATCCGAACGATGGCGTCCTTCTCACCAGCAAGATCGAACACGTCAGTAACTCAAATGCACCACAACAACTTGTATCCTAAAACAAACACAGGCACATACAAACACCGCTGCCATTTTCTCTTTCCACAGTATTCCACTTTCTTGCTGAACGGAGTCTATTTGTCCCAGCTGGTTTAGTCAGACTTCTCAGGATTTAGGTGAAACCACAGCCCAGCCACACCCAATAGTTGGTGACTTTTTGTTCTTCAGGGCCCCAAATAATTGTGTGTGTGGGTGTGTGTCAAGTTGCAGACAACTTATGGCAACCCAGTAGGGTTTTCAAGGCAAGAGACTAACAGAGGTAGTTTTCCAGTACCTTCCTCTGCATAGCAACTCTGGTATTTCTCGGTGATCTCCCATCCAAATACTAACCAGGGCTGTCCCTGCTTAGCTTATGAGATCTGACTAGATCTGACTATAAGAATAAGTACAAGAATTGGTTTTTATATGCCGGCTTTCTGTGTGTGTGTGTTAAGTGCCGTCAAGTCGCTTCCGACTCATGGTGACCCTATGAATGAAAGTCCTCCAAAATGTCCTATCTTTGACAGCCTTGCTCAGATCTTGCAACTTGAAGGCTGTGGCTTCCTTTATAGAGTCAGTCCATCTCTTGTTGGGTCTTCCTCTTTTACTGCTGCCTTCAACGTTTCCTAGTATTATTGTCTTTTCCAGTGACTCTTGTCATCTCATGACGTGACCAAAATACGATAGCCTCAGTTTAGTCATTTTAGCTTCTATGGTCAGTTCAGTGCCGGCTTTCTGTACCATTTAAGAAAGAATCAAACCGGCTTACAATCACCTTCCCTTCCCCTCCCCTTGTGAGGTAGGTGGGGCTGAGAGAGTTCAGAGAGAACCATAACTGGCCCTAGGTCACCCAGCAGGCTTCATGTGTAAGAGTGGGGAAACCAACCCGGTTCACCAGATTAGCGTCCGCCGCTCATGTGGAGGAGTGGAGAATCAAACCCGGTTCTACAGATTAGAGTCCACTACGCCAAACCAACGCTCTTAACCACTACACCATGCTCTTAACCACTACATCTCTCTTAACCACTATAACATGCTGCCTTCCCTCCTCCCCAAATAACTGGGATGCTTTAAAAATATCCCTAATACAAATTCCTCCAGGGTCTCAGGGCTGATTCATACATTACCAAGTCCACATGTCCCTGTGAGTCTGTCTTGCACACTGCAGCCTCAATCTTAATTAGGAATCTACAAGCCCAGTTCTGAACACAGGACAAGAGAGCTTCTGTTCCCATTTTTACAATCCCCTGGAAATAGCCTAATCTGAGGACCTGAGATTTCAGATGGAATCTCTGACGATGCCCATTAAACTAGATTTACCTTCCGCTCTAGCACAAATTTTTATAAGCGTGGCCCTTTTTACAGAATTATCTAAGATTTCATATTCATTTGGGTGTTTATATTCATATATGAATGTTTCTAATGTTATATAATGTTTTGTATGGTGGATTGTGATGGCCTTCGGCCGCAGACAATAAACTTTATCACATAATACGAGGAACAATGTCTCTTTTCTTGGTGAGGTGTGATGACTCCTCCACTGGAATCACACTGGATTATTTTAAAACATGTTTTTTTATCAACTGCTTGAAATTATTCTAAACTCTGGTATCTATACATTCTGATATTGCTTCTCATTCCTTTGTCAATCCAACTGAGAGGGAAAAATATAAAAGAGGTGCTTCCCTTCACTATCTCAATCCTATTGGAAGAAGAGAAGAAGAGTTGGTTTTTATACCCTGCTTTTCTCTACCTTTAAGGAGTCTCAAAGTGGCTTACAATCATCTTCCCTTCCCCTCCCCACAACAGGCACCTTGTAAGGTAGGTGGGGCTGAGAGAGTTCGGAGAGATCTGTGACTGGCCCAAGGTCACCCAGCAGGCTTCATGTGGAGGAGCGGGGAATTGAATCCGGTTTTCCAGATTAGAGTCCACCGCTCTTAACCACTACACCACGCTGGTCCCCTGGAATGGTGTTGATGAGGAAACTTCTCTTATTCATTCCAGACTTCCCTATTTTGCTTGCCTAATGACTAGGCTTACCAGGTTACCTACCATGGCGGGTAACTTCCCGCAGCTACAGGCTCTCCACCACTCTCACAGTAGGAGGAAATGAGGGTGGGGTGATGTTATAGTTGTATTGCAGGAAACAACCTTAACTGTTGTATGAAATGGGACTGTGGCTTGGTGACAAGAGTACCTGCTTTGCATGCGGAAGGTCCCAGGTTCAATCCCCAGCATCTCCAGTTAAAAGGAGCAGGTAGTAGGTTATGAGAGAGATACCCAGGGACCCCTGGAAAGCTGTTTCCAGTCAGAGTTGTAGACAATACTGACCATGATTGACCAAAGGACTGGTGCAGCATATGGAAGCTTCATGAGTATGCCTGAGAGATCCCAAATTGCAACATTTCTGCAGTCATAATAGGGTTGTGACATCACGTGAAAGATATCTGTCCATCCGTCTGTCTGTCTGCCCATCTATCTATCAGTCTATCGATAACTGCTTCTTATGGAAGAGATGCATCTATGATCCTGACCCCTTCCTCGGATGTTAAGCAGAGTGAGCTATCAGCTTCCAGCATCAGCATGATAGCCAGCCTCCTCCACAGGAAAACGAAATCACGGCATGAAATGGCTAGAAAGAGGGAAAGCGTATGCAACGGCCTATAGCAGCAGAGAAATGAGAAAGGCTTGCAGCTGGAAGCATCCCATAACGTATTTCGCCACTGTGCAGTTCAATAGTTCCCTGAAGATGGAAAGGAATAAGCTTTCATTTGTTACTGGCACAAATATGCATAAAGAAGAAGAAGAGTTGGTTTTTATATGCCGACTTTCTCTACCACTTAAGGTAGAATCAAACCGGCTTACAATGTCCTTCCCTTCCCATCCCCACAACAGACACCCTGTGAGGTAGGTGAGGCTCAGAGAGCCCTAAGAGAGCTGTGACTGGCCCAAGGTCACCCAGCTGGCTTCATGTGTAGGAGTGGGGAAACAAATCAGATTCCACAGCTCCAAACCACTGCTCTTAACCACTATACCACGCTGGCTCTCACAGTGATGTGTAAAGAAACACATCACTGCAACTCAAACCAGACAAGATGGAAGGGGGGGGGCTTCCTTATATGCTACATGAGAAGAGCCCTGCTGGATCAGACCGGCTTTCCATTTAGTCTAGCATCCTGTCCCACACTGCGACCAATTAGTTGCCCTGGAAAGTCAAAAACGAGACACAGTGGCCAAGACCTTTCCCCTGATGTTGCCTCCTACCACTGGTATTCGGAGGCTCACTGCCTCTGCTTTCTACTCACTGCCTCACTTTCTACTCACTGCCTCACTGCTTTCTACTCACTGCCTCTACTCACTGCCACTGACGGACCTCTCCTCCACGAATCTGGTTTGCCCCCTTTTAAAGCCACCTGTGTTCATGGCCATCACCATGTCTACTGACATCAACTTCCACAATTAAATTACTCATTGAGTAGATATATCAACCTTTAATGGCATATGAATTACAGTTACAATAATTAAATACGGTTATATACAGTTAAAATAATACAGGTTATATGCACATAAAACAAATCAATCATGACAACAATCAAATAGGGACTGCCTTTCCTGGTATACCCCTGAAGGAAATTGGGATTGTCCGATGAGTATCTACTGGTGGTCCCTGGCCCTAAGAGCGTGCGGCTGTCCTTGACAAGAGCCAGGGCTTTTTCGGCCCTGGCTCCGGCGTGGTGGAATGCTCTGCCTGGTGACATCGGGGCCCTGCGGGAATTGAAAGTATTCCGCAGCGCCTGCAAGACAGAGCTCTTTCACCAGGCCTACAATTTAGGGCCACCGCTTATATCAGCTTATATCATCTTATACCATCTTTACTGGCCTCCCCCACTTCCCTCCCTTCAATGGGCATAATATAAATTGAAGGGATGCCACCTGTACGGTGCCTACAGTTTACTTAGAATTTAGTGCGCCATTATGTTAGGATTTTAGAGTTTTGTTGTTGGTTTTATTAGGATTATATATATATTGATTGATTGTGTTTTTAAATGATGTTACCCACCCTGACCCAGCTTGATGGGGAGGGCGGGTTATAAGTCTAAATAAACAAACAAATAAATAAATAGGTTTACGCTTGGTTCCTCAAATCCTCATAGCAGTTAGAAGAAACTTTGCTACCTCCTCTGTAATACAGAGGGTGCTGATCGGCCAAGAGGAAAGCCACTTTGTCCTTTGCGGGGAGATAGAAAATATCTTACAACAGCGGATCAATGCGGGTTTCCCATAAGGGCACGTAAAAAAGCACAATAAAGCAGCACACGAGCCACTGATTCTGGTTGGTCCTGCGAGCACAGGCAGGTACGATGACAGACAGGGATGTTCTTAAATCTACCCCACAGAATTTCAGTGAGGAGGATGCGCTACTCATTGAGCAAAGACGCATTAGGAGCCCCATGGCGCAGCGTGGTAAACTGCAGTACTGCAGCCCACGCTCCACTCATGATCTGAGTCCTATCCTGACAAAAGTCGGTTTCATGTTGACTCTGCCAATGAGTGCCCAGCTTGCTGGGGGTAAAGTGTAGATGATTGGGGAAGGCAATGGCAAACCATCCGGTAAACATAGTTTGCCTAATAAACGTGATGTTTTAGAATTGTCTATGCAGTGGCTCCATTCATGACAAACAGGGGGAATGGATATAGGAGAGTGATAGGGCCTCTGCTCTAAGACCATCAGCCGAAGGAGAACCCACCAACCCAACTTACCCACCCCCCAATGCTCTCTCCAGGTAGGCTCTTTTCTTCCAGCATAGCTCCATTCTTGGAAGCAAATCTGGTTGTGGGGAGGGCATTTGCTTTGCATGCAAATGGTCCCTGGTTCAATCCTGGGCATGCCTGCTCAAAAGGTGATGCTAAAGACTTCACTCTAGAGAACAGCTACCAGTCACAGTAAACAATACTGACTTAGATAGACCAATGGTTTGACTCAGTATAACCAGTTTCATGTGTTCCTGTGTTTTTTGGGGGGTCGCTTTTGATTCAACATCACCAGGGAGCTAAAAGGCAAATCCCACATCCCTCCGTTGGATAAGCTGCCATTTGCAAGCCTCAGTATGGCAGGTAGAAATGGAATGCACACGATACAGACTTGTCGCCCCAAAGATGAAGCCTTTCCGATGACCTTTCACTGGCTTTACACTTTATTATGCATTTGGGTTGCAAGACACCCCCGGAAAAGGCCAAGCAGCGCTAAAGGTGCCTTTGGCCTCTCCTTCACAAATGTTAATTCCCGGCAGGCAATTCGCAAGAACTTCAGAAGAGCTGCACCCTTCGATACTCATTCCCTCTCATCCCTCCACTGAGTCGTGAAGTTGGCAGTTTCTGACATCAGAGGCCTGCTGGATTTTCTTTTCTCAGCTTATCAGAGAACACTGAACGCTCTGGAGAAATGTGTGTCTTATCACAATTAGTTGTTCACTGAAGTTCATAACCTTTTGGCTCTAAATACAAACTTTGGCAAACATGTAAAGCCCCCTCCAATCAGAGATGACCAGTAGGACCAAAGAATTATCTTCGCTCCTCCTGGCTTACCATGGCTGAGATGGTAGCAGTGCCAAAGGAAGTTAAACAAAGGAAGAGAAACCAGCGTGGTGTAGTAGTTAAGAGTGGTTGACTCTAATCTGGAGAACCAGGTTTGATTCCCCACTCCTCCACGAGTGGCGGATGCTAATCTGGTGAACCGGGTTGGTTTCCCCACTCCTATACATGAAATCAGCTGGGTGACCTTGGGATAGTCACAGTGCTCTCTTCTGTATGGATTAAAGTAAAGTGAGCCATCAAGTCGCAACCATTTATGGTGACCCCCTCATAGGGTTGCCAACTGCCAGGTACTAGCTGGAGATCTCCTGCTATTACAACTGATCTCCAGCCAATATAGATCAGGTCCCCTGGAGAAAATTGCCACTTTGGCAATTGGACTCTAAGGCATTGAAGTCCCTCCCCGCCCCAAAAATCTTCCACCGGTGGTGAAGAGGGACCTGGCAACTCCTCATGAGGTTTTAATGACAAGAGATAAGCAGAGGTAGTTTGCAATTGCCTTCCTCTGAGAAGCAACTCTATTATTAATTGGTGGTCTCCCATCCAAGTACTAACCAACCCTGCTTAGCTTCTGAACTCTGACAAGATAGGACTATCTATGCTGCTTCTGCATGGATTAGGGATAATTAATGCCCGCTGCTTTCGCTTGCATCGGGTTCTCATGTTGTGAACTGTTACTTTTTATGTATTTATTATTTATTTTTATACTTGTACCCTACTCCATCCCAGCCAAGGCTGGGCTCAGAGTGGCAGACATCAAAATATCAATTACAATATAATTGATATTACATTACAATTCATAAATATAATTCTGCAATTAAAACCATAAATCCATAGAATCTAAACCCGACTGGCACCCAATTTCTTGACACACTGGTCAGCAGCCAACTTGGGGGGGGGGACGGTCAGGATCCCCAAAACAATAACCCAGATAAATAGGGGAAAGGAGGCCAGCTATGATGGAAACCATTGCTGCCTCAACCATAGGCCTGGTGAAACATCTCCGTCTTACAGGTCCTGTGGAACTGCACCAGGTCCCGCAGGGCCCAGGTCTCACTTGACAGAGAGTTCCACCAGGCCGGGTCCAGGGCCTAAAATGCCCTGACCCTGGTTGAGGACAGCTGGACACTTCTTGGGCCAGGGACTATCAGCAGATTGTTTGCTGAGCATAGCGCTCTTTGGGGGGGGGGACATACCAGGAGAGGTGGTCCCACAGAAACAAGGGTCCCAGACTGTTTAGGGCTTTAAAGAAGAAAAAAAGAGGGTTTTTATATGCTCACTTTCTCTACCTTTTAAGGAGAATCCAGCTGGTTTACAATCTCCTTCTCTTCCTCTCCCCACAAGAGATACAGGTGAGGCTGAGAGAGTTCAGAGAACTGTGACTAGCTCAAGGTCACCCAGCTGGCTTCAAGTGTAGGAGCAGGGAAACCAACCCGGTTCACCAGATTAGTGTCCGCCGCTCATGTGGTGGGGAATCGAACCCAGTTCTCCAGATTAGAGTTCACCACTCCTAACCGCTACACCACACTGGTACCATGCTCCTAAGCACTACAACAGCACCTTGAACTCGATCCAGTACTCCACCTGCAGCCAGTGCAGTTGCCAGAGCACAGGTTGAACGTGTGCTGTCAGCGGGGCATACTGATGTGTATGTGTGCATTGTTACTAGGGTGTTTGTGCATATTGGTCAAACATGGGTGGGGGAGTGATGTGCCTGTACATACATACAGTTATAACACAATTATTTTGTGGGGCTGCAGAAATGCATTTGTGCATTAGTAAAACACCTCAATAAAAAGAACCTCAATGTCACCATCTACAGAACCATGCTTTTTTGCAGTGTTTGACCAAGAGCATGTACCCGTCAATTATAGCGGGGAGGGAAGAAGGATACAAATGAACGGTAGGAGCTGAAAGATATGGTGAACGGTGCACAGTTCTGCTCTGTAATCAATGCAAGACGTTCTCCTAATTAAATAAGAATTTAGAAGATGAGGAACGTAAGAGCAAATTCCAGAACAATAAAGGACCAGAACAGGGGCAATCTATTACCCTTGAATTCAGCACTTAAGGCCATTTCAACACTGTTCATCTCTGCCTGGCAGGGACTCTTCAGGATCTCAGGCAGAGATGGGGGTGTTTCCTGACACCCGCTGCCGAGTCGTACCTTTACCTGGAGGCACTTGAGACTGAACGTGGTGCTACATGCAGAGTACACGTTACAACACCTAGCAAATCACCCACTCAGCTACACTATCATTCCTGTTCCGAGCCTGTTCTCTTGATCTCGGTAGCAGGAAATGAATTTAAATGGTCTCTGTAAGTTGGGCCATTTGTCAGACCCTGATATGTCTGACCCAGACACATTCTAACACGTTTGAAAGCGGTGGCTCATTTTCAACCACCTTATTCATACCAGAAAAGCCTTCTTTATACAAAATAGCACCTTCAGCCTTGGCTTACCCCCTCCCAAGAACCCTGGGTAACTGTGATACTTTTGTTCCTCGAATCGGCAGCGCACCAATAAAAACAGCCTCCATGGGCATCTGCGTGCACAGTTTCTTCCCACCGGTTATGTGCCTCTCTGTTTGTGGGCTTAATATCAATAAAGTAAACGGGGAGGGAGAGTAGACATTTCCTGGCCTACAGAAGAAGGCAGCTGAGGTCAGGTTCTCAAAATGAGTTTTCTTAGCTGTCAGGGTGAATGCTGGTCAAGCCCATATCCAGCTCGCAAACTCTAGTGGGAAAAGTCACTACAAAGGGAGCTTTGACTATCGAAACCTCATACCCCCCAAAATCTTGTTGATCTCTAAGGTGCTGCAGGACTTGAATCTAAGTTGTTGTTTTTTTAAAGAGTAAATGAGAAAATGCCCTGATCTGGATGGCCCAGGCTAGCCTGGTCTCATCAGATCTCTGAAGCTGAGCAGGGTCTGCCCTGGCTTTTACTTGGATGGGAGACCACCAAGGAATATCAGGGTTGCTATGCAGAGGCAGGCAATGGCAAACCACCTCTGTTAACCTCTTGCCTTGAAAACCCTACTGGGTTGCCATATGCCAGCTGTGACTTGATGGCACTTTACACACAAGTGAGGAAATGATCAAGCTTAAAGTAGTCAAAATTGGCAGAATCGAGTTCCTATTAGATAATTTCTGAGCACAGCCATTTTCTCATCTCTGTGGTGATTCCGGAGAATATTCTACCTACTCAGTGCTCGCAGATGCAAGAGCAAGGCCATAACTGATCCATACAGAGAGCCAGTGTGGTGTAGTGGTTAAGAGCGGTGGACTCTAATCTGGAGAACCGGGTTTTATTCCCTACTCCTCCACATGAGCGGTGGACTCTAACCTGGTGAATTGGGTTGGTTTTCCCATCCCTACACATAAAGCATGCTGGGTGACCTTGGGCTAGTCACAGTTCTCGCCAAACTCTCTCAGCCCCACCTACCTCACAAGGTATCTGTAGTGGGGAGGGGAAGGGAAGGCAATTGTAAGCTGGTCTGAGACTCCTTAAAGGTAGAGAAATCAGGCTATAAAAACCAACTCTTCTTCTTCTTCCAATGGCTTTCAATTCAATCCCTGGCCTACTAGGAAATGCTATAGAGGAGGGACTTCAATGCCATAGATTCCAATGGCCAAAGGAGCCATTATCTCCAAGGGGAACTGATCTCTGTCAGCTGGAGATCAGTTGTAAGAGCAGGCGATCTCCAGCTAGTTCCTGGAGGTTGGCAACCTAAAGCGCTAGGTTCAAACTTCAAAAACCACAAGGCCCTGTTTCATGCTCCTCTGCCATCAGAGGCTTGGCAAACGGAAACAAGATGTGACAGGGCCTTTTTTTATTATATCACGGAGATTCCTTCCTCTGCAGAGCCTTCCTTGGTGGTCTCCCATCCGAGTCCCAATTCTGTTTACCTTCTGAGATCTGATGAGAATAGGGAATGTTTCTTCACACAGCGCATAGGTAAATTGTGGAACTCCGTGCCCCAGGATGTGGTGATGGCTGCCTACTTGAAAGGCTTGAAGAGAGGAGTGGACATGTTCATGGAGGAGAGGGCTATCCATGGTTATTAGTTAAAATGGATAGTAGTCATGATGCATACCTATTCTCTCCAGGATCAGAGGAGCATGCCTATTATATTAGGTGCTATGGAACACAGGCAGGATGGTGCTGCTGCAGCTGTCTTGTTTTTGGGCTTCCTAGAGGCACCTGGTTGGCCACTATGTGAACTGAGTGCTTGACTTGATGGACCTTGGCCTGATCCAGCATGGCCTTTCTTATGTTCTTATGCCTTCTTTCCCAGCTGCTGATTTACTGATGTTAAATGTTAAAAATGCATATGGGGAAAATTGAATGCAAGAAAACAAAACAAAAAAATGGGGTGAAAATCAACCAACACATATTCAATTAGCATGAGAGGAAAGCCAAATCAGAATACAGATTTTCACGTTAAAAAACAAAACAAAACAAAACAGCAGGGGTGAGAAAATTCAAACTCATCCCTGGTTCAAACGAGCAAATCACGTGGAGGAAATTGAGGAGGAGCGGTCCTCATGTCACTATAACGCCCCAATTAAGCATATTTCTCAATTTTCATTTCCATATGCCTAGAATGCAAAGCAATGCTGCGGAGAGGGGATTCTTTAGATTCGACGAAAACATGCAAAAGTCCTGATAATTTATTCATTAAAATACAGGCAGAGGAAGAGTCTGGCCCCTTAGTACAATCCAGAGAGGATTGCCTGAACAAGATTTCCCTCGCAGTGGCTTGCAAGCAATCGGAAGTGAAGAAATATGAAAAGCTCTTTTATTTTATCACAAAATGACATTTTTTTCAGCTCCACAGGATATTTGACCTCTACCCCATAGCCGACTTGCAGGCTTTTCCTTAGGCTTGTTTAGATGGTCTTGCAAAGTTTATCCCAATTCTGTTTTGTTTCAATTGCCTGCTCTTTTCACAACCTTGAGCCGGCTACCTGAAACCGACTTCCATCGGGATCGAACACAGTTGAACACTCTGCGCCACAGGGCTCCTGATGCAAAAATTATCATCCAGAAATGCAAATATTTTACAGGAAAGTTTGCACAACAGAGAAGAAAAGGGCTAAGGGGGGGGGGAATCTGGGAGGCCTAAAGAGCAAGAATGAGAAATATGAAATCATCCCTAATATGTATCTACTAACCTTTTGTTGGATGGCACGGCCTCTTATCCACTAGAGCTTACAACCACAATAAATATGTCAGTCGTTAAGATGACGCAAGACCCTTTGTTATATTAGCGATACAGGCTAACAGTACACTCAACGTGGGGGTTTTCCCGCCCCTTTAAAGCATCCTAATTGCCAGCTGCCTGGAAAAAGCGGGCCATTTCCCTATCCGTGCGCGCATTAGCATCCCTGACCGATTTCTCCTTTGCTATTCCCTTCGGCCTCTTTGATGCCCCCCCCTGAGCCGTCTCCCCCCACCCTCGCACCCCGCCCATCTCGCCTTTGCTTCTCCAGCCTTGTCAGTCCTCTTTCAAAGCCCCGGGAGAGATTGAAGGCCTTGTAAAACCCACGGCGCAAACAAGCATTCCTGTTCATTCATCACATTTAGCATGCACAGTCGCCCCCCCCCTCTCCCCCTCTTAGCCAGAGCCTACTAGGCCGCCCTCCCATCTCCCAATTACAAATTAGTCCATTAGACTGTCTGCAGTAGGCCCTCGGTTGCCACTTGGTAATGGCTCCGGAGACTTCCATCATAATCGGAATGGCTCCCCGTGCAGCCATGAGGGCAGATGGAGGCCGCTCGTGGGTAATGAGGTATCATGCTACTAAAGGGCACCGCTTGGGGGTTCATTAGTTAGCTGAGGCTGTTTTGTGGGGAAAACAACAACAAAAGGTAAAAAAAGGATGAAACGGTCTACTCCAGGATATTAAATTAACACTTTTGTGCAATCTCCCCTTCTGTAAACATGCGGTTTTCTTTCTCCTTTCTTCTATCCCCTCCCAGGCACCAAACTTTATTCAGCATCCCTTATTTTCTGAGAAAAAGAAGAAGAAGAAGAAGAAGAAGAAGAAGAAGGAGGAGGAGGAGGAGGAGGAGGAGGAGGAGGAGGAGGAGGAGGAGGAGGAGGAGAAGGAGTTGGTTTTTATACACCGACTTTCTCTACCACTTAAGGAAGAATCAAATGGGCTTACTATCACCTTCCCTTCCCCTCCCCACAACAGACATCCTGTGAGGTAGGTGGGGCTGAGAGAGCGGTGACTAGCCCAAGGTCACCCAGCTGGCTTCCTGTGTAGGAGCGGGGAAACCAATCCGGTGCACCAGACTAGCCTCCCCCGCTCATGTGGAGGAGTGGGGAATCGAACCCAGTTCTCAAGATTAGAGTCCACCGCTCCAAACCACTGCTCTTAACCACCACACCACACTGGCTCTAGTCCAGTATCTTCTTTCCAGCATTGCCAACCCAATGCTTTCAGAAAATCCAGATGCAGGGCATGAAACCAACAGCCTCCCTCTGTTATTTGCCCCCTCAGAACTTAGTACTAAGAGGTAGACTGCCTCTGTACATGAAGTTTCCATTCATAATTATGACAAGAAAAATACACAAAGAAACCTGTTCAAATCAGATTGAGGGTTCATTTAGTCCAGTATCCTGCTTCCAGCCAGATGCCTAAGACAGTCAACCAGACCAACATGAAGACAGTCGAACAGGGAAACATTTGTTTGAATTGAGTGGTAAATGACCTAGTGGCCCAAAAACATCAGCTAGGTGCTCACAGCAAGACACTTAATTATACAAATCAAACAATAAAAGCAATTAGTAAAACTGCTCAAAGGCACTTTATACAAACAGCAGAAATACAGATTAATATTTATAGTGCTACAGGGAATAGACATGAAACAAACCGACAGATCCGCCATCTGCTCATCATCAATCAAAGAATGATAAAGCAGCATTACAAAAAAAAAAAAAAAAAGCATGGTGATAAAACCAATAAAAAAACAACTTGTGGAAGGCCAAGAGGGAGGGGATAGAGAATTCCACAATGTGGGGGGCCATGACTGAAAATGCCCTGCTTGGCATGTCTACCAACCTCAACCACCATGCACCACAAAGAAAAGCAGGGTATAAATGTAATACAAAAATGCTGTAATCAATCAATCTCTGACCTGGATGGCCCAGGCTAACCTGATCTCATCAGATCACAGAAGCTAAGCAGGGTCAGCCCTGGTTAATATTTGGATGGGAGACCACCAAGGAAGTCAAGGATCCAGGGTTATGCAGAGACAGGCAATGCAAACTACCACTGTTCGTCTCTTGCCTTAACAATCCTACTGGGTTGCCATAAGTTGTCTGTGATTTGACGGCACTTTTCACCACCAATAAATAAAATAAGCAAGCTAATCAAAAGTATGAGGAACACGGTACTAAACTATGCCTTTGGCTCATAGCAGTAGGGTTGCCAGTCTCCAGATGGGGTCTGGAGATCCTCCAGAATCTGTATTGGCTGGAGATCAGTTGTAACAGCAGGAGAACTCCAGCCACCACCTGGAGATTGGCAACCCTACTCACAGGGGGGTGTTGTGAGGATAAAATGGAGGAGGGGAAACAATGATATAAGCTGTTTTGAGTCTCCATTGGAGAGAAAGGCCAGATACAAATGTCTAAGTAAAGAAATAAATAGTTCTTGGTAAGAATGCTGCTGCTCCAGAAAGACCCTCATGCTTAGTCCAACCCGAGAATCCACCGCTCTATTTTACATTTGAAACACTTTGTACGACACACCAGCAGTTTGGCGCATGAAAGAGAGGAACCCGGCAAGCAGTTGTGCAGAGGTGACAGGCATTCTGGGATCACAGTGTGCTAAACGGGAAAATGTACATTTATGAGCTCGGGTTCTCTTTCCTCCCTCCTCCGTTAAATTCAGATATAGATTTTTGAAGATGAAAAGGATGGATGTGAGGAGGGGGCGTTAGGGAGAGGCGTTTAATCAATGTCATAAAAATGTAACATCCATTGGTCTCCTAAAATGAAATTAATAATCTGTGTAAGAAGTATCATTAGGAAATAAGTGACATTTCCCAGGCTTTGATTTGTGTCCTCCAGCAAATCCAGCTTCCACTTGTTCTCCGACGTTTTCCACCCTATCCTTCTCTATTAAAACATACCAAAACCTTGGCGACCTCCACCAGAGTTGGCCATCAAACTTCTGTCTCTCCCTCCTACGGCATCCTTAGGAAAGAAAAAAATCATCGCCTGCATCTTTGCCCAGCAATGAAGGAAGAAAGGAGGCATCGCTCCATGGCGTATTCAAATTAAATGTGGGATTTCAATACTCCCTGATTATCAGAGAGCCTTGTCATTCACTAATAAATTTCTCCTTCATCTCACTCTGAATAGACCAGACACTTAAATACTGAAAGGGGGAGGGGGGTAAGTAGAGAAAAGAAGGCCTAACTATACGGCTTGAAGCCTTATGGCATTCTTGTCACAATTCAAGCCAGAATCATCTCCTCTTCAGACCATATTGGGAACGGCAATAGCTGAGGGCAGAGAGCACCTGCTCAGCATGCCAAAAGGCCCAGGTTAAACCCTGGCCATCCCCAATGAATGTATCTCTGACTGCTAGGGTTGCCAGCCTCCAGGTGGTAAGTACAAAATCACAGCAACGTTGGCCCCAATAATGTAATGACAATTATGTAACGCTAAATGACCAAAATACCGAACAACGAAGGCTATATTATTGTATTAACCAATGAAAATACTTATCTGCATATGGGTGTGTACCCAACAAGCAACAAAACGTATTACAAAACTGTCTGTAATACTCAAACCATACGCAACATATAAGTCCGAATCACATGCTGAAAACAATCCGTACAACGCTGCTGCCAGAAATACAGACACTTAAACAATTGTTGCCAAGGCAGTCACATTGCTGGATCAATCCCGTAGGTGCGATCTAACAGGAATCTGGTATGTCCGTGTTTCGCTGGATCTTCTTCAGAGATTCTAAGCACGCTTGTGGACTGCCACTTTGCTAGTTCCCAAGCTATATTGAACTCATACATTCGTGTCATAAAAGCCTACTGAGGGAAGGCACTATTTTAACATGCGCTAGTGGTGGCTGCGCCCTAACCTGGATGGCCCAGGCTAGCCTGATCTCGTCAGATCTCAGAAGCTAACCAGGGTCAGCCCTGGTTAGTATTTGGATGGGAGACCACCAAGGAATACCAGGGTTGCTGTGCAGAGGAATGCACTAGCAAACCACCTCTGTTAGACTCTTGCCATGAAAACCCCAAAAGGGGTCACCATAAGTCGGCTGCGACTTGACGGCACTTTACATATACACAGTGGTGGCTGGAGATCTCACACTATTATAACTGATCTCCAGATGATGGAGATCAGTTCACCTGGAGAAAATGGCCACTTTGGAAGGTGGATTCTATGGCATTGAAGTCCCTCCCATCTCCAAACTCCACCCTCCCCAGGCTCCACCCCAAAATCTCCAGGTATTTCACAACTTGGAGAGGGCAACCCTAGCGAATATCAATAGTTTATAGGGTTGCCCGCTCCAGGTTGAGAAATTTGCAGCCTCCTAACTCTGAAGCTCCTCCCCAGAATCTCAGAAAGACTGCAGAAAAGTCGAGGAAAACCCAGGTGGTGCACGGAGCTAGCCTAATGCTGTGGGGAAGCGGGAAGAAAACCCAACAACATCAAACCCAGGGCAAATCACTCATGTGGAAGTGTCCCAAGTGTGAAATATCAATACAGAAAGTAATTTCCTGTCTTTACTTCCTTTTATTCTTACAACTGAGGTGAAATTCCAGCCATCTGAGAACACTACAGAGAACACTGAAAGTAAGCTGTGTGCATGCAAGAAAATATTTTTAAACAATTTATTCATTTTAAAAAAGCACCCTATTAAATAAATCTTCCTCAAATGTTGGAGAGCTACGATTAGAGTTATGCTCATCCTCAGTCCCTAGGGTTGCCCAGTCGCTTGGATTGGCGGGCAATTGCCTGACAATCCATTGGCCAACTCAGGAGCGGGGACAACACGCGGGCGCAGTTGCGCATGATCCCTGCCCCAGCTCCACCACAAAAACCTCCTGCCAGAGCAGAGAAGAGACCTGGCAACCCTATCACTCCCTAACACTTTGTGGTTGGCTCTGCCTCCTGTAGCAGCCACTTTGCAGTTGGCTCCACCTCTTCTGGCAGCCATTTTGTGTCAAAATTCAAAGGTACCAGCGGGCTCAAAAAGGTTGGGGACTCCTGCTCTAGAAAAATAGAAGAAACAGTTTCAGACCAACTTCACTGCTAGAGCTTCTCTGAAAACAACCTTGAACCTGCATTTTGTTAGGCAAAGTTTCTGAGAATTTCCTCATAAAGGAATTCTCATAGGACCCTTAAAACCCACAGCTTAAAAGATCTGAACATCGTCTAAATATAGAGTATAGATAGGCAGTTTAAAAGGTTTTAGAACTACTTTCAATACAGACAGGCAATTCAAAGAGTTGGATACAGTGCTGATGTGTAGTTCACGGAGATTCTGCCGCAATCTAGATGAACCAAAGTTTAAAAGTTAACATCCGCTGGGGCAATAAAGTGGAAAAATGTCTGAGAATAGAGTTTAGTTGGGATATAATGGCTTTCAGCATTTGGTTTTATTAACAAAAAAAAAAAACATATAAAATAACATCCTAAGTTTGATCATTTACATGGAGAAATGAGTGAACCAGAGATTATCCTTGCTGTATATAGGTTAGGTCTCTGCTTGAATGCCCATAAGACTCTAACCTCATAAATATTTCCCAGCCATAAGATCTTATTAAGAAGGTACATCTCCCAAGAGCATAAAACCATCATGCTGTAAATTTTATTTAATTTCCCATGGGATTTCCCAGCTTCATACATATAATTAGAGTGCAGGATAGAACACTTTGTGTGTGTGTGTTTTATCAATAAATCACTAGGGGAAATCAACATTTTAGACCAAAAGGTTTAGTGATTTTTTTCCAGAACTCCCCCTCCCACCAAGAAATTGTGGTGACTACTCCAGGAGTATGGTCTTTTAACTGCCTCTAACTAGGTCTGTTAACATCCAATTGAGCACCAAACACTCAATGCTAGTATATTCTCTAGTTCAACAACTGCATTGTATCCTCTTTAGGCAGAGTTCATTTTAATACGTACCTAGAGCCCCATGGCGCAGAGTGGTAAGCTGCAGTATTGCAGTCCAAGCTCTGATCACGACCTGAGTTTGAGCCCAATGGAAGTTGGTTTCAGGTAGCCGGCTCAAGGTTGACTCAGCCTTCCATCCTTCCGAGGTCGGTAAAACGAGTACCCAGCTTGCTGGGGGTAAAGGGAAGATGACTGCGGAAGGCACTGGCAAACCACCCCGTAAACAAAGTCTGCCTTGGAAACATCAGGATGTGACGTCACCCCATGGGTCAGGAATGACCTGGTGCTTGCACAGGGGACCTTTACCTTTAGACACATTGGGTAAAGTGAGGCAGTGAGTATATCGACCGTTGTAAGGAACTAGGTTGTTTCTTAGACATAGAAGGAAAAAAAAATAGAAAGCTTTCTGACATTGAAAGCCCAAGCATGGCAACCAGTGGCATTGTTTGAATAGGTTGACACTTGCACACAACTTATATGGAAGACATATACAGCCCAGCATAAAAACCTAAGACAATCCCACCAGATGTTGGTGTAATTGGTAATATATACAACCTATTACATGCCTGGTCTGTTGTACATTGCCTGTATATGTAAATATATGTGTAATGTGTGTGCATGTTTTATATATGATTTAAATAGACCACTGAAGAAGGCCATATAGGCCGAAACGCATTTGGCTTGAGGTGACAGACATCAACCTTAAGAAATGCCATTGTGCTATTCTAACGGTTTTTAAATAATTTTTATTCTTATATAGCGCTTCTAATAAATTGTATGTTTTCATTATTTTTATATATATATATTTCATCCCACCCAACCTTGGCTACCCAACTTCCCCTTTCTATTCCCCTCTTCTTTCTTCTACAACTTGGAAGTGACAATGAGTAACTCTAGGAGTTGCTGGTAAAACCAGGTGATTAGAAGTGACATCAGCGTCTGAGATGCGCCTTACTATAGAGATTGGTGGAACTCGTAGAGTATACAGGGTGGGCCATGACATCACAACATTCAAGACATTCTCCCCTCTCCAAAAGCTCACAGGATTCACAGGCATGCGACCAGAAAACCTATCCTTTAGGGATCCTGGCCCCAAACCACTTAGGACTTTACAGGTAAGGTGAAGCACTTTGAATTGCGCCGAGAAACAAATAGGCAGCCAACGCAGATTGTTCAGCTCCAGGGTGATAGGATTCCAATATCCAGTGTAACTTTGCTTAAGATTGCAGTGATAGCCATCTAATGGGACCTTTTATGCCATCTAATGGGCCTTTTATGCATGGTCAGTTTCTGCTGGATCTATTTCTCTCTAACTTAACAGTATTTGCAGTCGAATTCTCAAAACACTATGCACAGGGGCTTTTTCAAACTAGACATGATTGCATCCATGGGCTGCACCTGTTGACACGGTCACCATTTTAAGGCCAACTGAGGTGATTGGGTTTACAACGCAATGGGCTGAAGTGCTTGTTCCTCCACCTCCCACTCCTTTTCAAATGCTGAATGGTGGTGGCAGTGGTTTTGGGGCTTGAAAAGATGTGTGTGGGGAAGGAACAAGAGCGCCTCAGCCTAGTGCACTGTGGGCCAGATCAGGATTGGATCTTCATGGCATTTTAAAATCTCCCCAGTAGGCTTTAATATAATGGTGGTGGCCTCAGAGCCCGACACATGGACGCCAGCACGAGTGACCGTTAGAAGGGAATAACCGTTCTTGGGATTGCGGCGTAACTTCTGCAACACACCACCTCTCAGTCGTCCCAGAATTCAGCAAAGGAAAACAGCAGAACAGCATTTTATTACCAGCCTTTGTGACCTGCTGCTAGACACAAGCGGGCCCTTTCATGGTAGCTGCCCCAGCTAGAAGTAAACTTATGAAACGCATTTGGGGAACCATTAAACGGCACGCCAGGAAATGATTTTCAGATAGTTCTTGCAATCCCCACATCCATCCTCCCTCCTTAAAATAAAGCTATCACCTCATTATCAGTGTCCCCCTATATTGCTTCTGACCTTTAAAACTGGGATGAAATCTATAAACAAACCCATGAAAGGAACATGTGGGAAAACACTCACACCCTTTTCTGAATGAGCTGGTAAAAAAAAAAACTAAAAAATGTGTAGCTATTAAGCAGAACAAGGCATTTGCTAACAGGGACTGCTTTTAGGTTCCAAAGCCTTATGGCTCATTCAAAGCAGCTGAATATCTTCTCCAGTTTTAAGCTGGAATTTATAAAAAAAATATGAAGGTGTTTTATTGGCCTTGTAAATCTGGAATGTGCATGCACCCCTCACCAAGGGTGTAAGATCCTAAATACTTTTAACCACAAAGCATTTCCCATAAGATTATTCTCCCCCCTCCCCAATGCTTTGCCTGGCTCCTTTGTCAGTTTTGGCATCCAGATCAATTCAGGCATAATGAAAACCAGAACCACACATGCCTGTACAACCAAGTTGTGTACAGGTCTGAAAATGAATGTTCCAGAGGCTCCATCTTTCAGCCCTATCATTTAAGGGTGTCTTGGATATATGATACTGCTGGCCACAACAAAGTCGTATTGGGGGATTTTTTTGGTACCTGGGGTGCTTCCACCCCACATAAAAATTCACGTCCAAAGTATCCCTTTCCCACCTCAAAGTAATTAGCCACTAAAGTCAGGCAAAGCCCAGAAGTTTCTCCTTAAAGACAAATAACTCCAGCAACACTGGCTTCAATTCTGTTGTGTTCTGTTTGAAATGGATAGGTGAAACCTCTAGGCAAGCTCAGCTGAAACAGACCTGGAAAGTTCAAACAGGAAGGAAAGTTAAAATTCTGGTCTGGTAGTTAGGATTTTGGCTGGGGCCAGGAGAGCTGAAGAACTGGGCGCTGGTTCCAGGCTGGAATCCAAGACTGCATCAGGGGATTCTTGATTCTCACTATTGCTTGTGGTCCTTTTCTACTAGTCCAAAACCTATTGTACAAATTAGTAGTGTGCTTGTGCAAATAAGATTTGAGACAGGTCCCAAAGGTGCATCAGGGCGAACAACTTCTGAACAAACCCAGGTGGATTCCAACTAGGGTTTGCAGGTCCCTCTTTGCCATTGGTGGGAGGTTTTTAGGGCAGAGCCTGAGGAGGGCAGGGTTTAGGGAGGGGAGGGACTTCAATGCCATAGAGTCCAATTGCCAAAGCGGCCATTTTCTCCAGGGAAACTGATCTCTGTCACCTGGAGATCAGTTGTAATAGCGGGAGACCTCCAGCCACCACCTGGAGGTTGTCAACCCTAGTAGGACTCCAGCTTCCTTACATCAACTTCTACAGCCTTCCTACTGTGACAGTTCAGTGGATGCTGTAAGCTGTAGATGTCAGAAACTTTAGGCCTGGTCCTTCTAGGAGTGTGGAAGGACTTTTGATGCCCTGGGCATGGTTGAGGCCCAACTATCTCCATCAGCTCTTACCTTTCTCCACCCCCTCCTTGCAATTCACCCTTCTTCCTGTACAAAATTCAGAAATAAAAAGTGGAACAATGCAGAATTCACTTTGAAAACAAAATCAATTAAAGATTCTAAAATTTGAAGAAATATTCAGATGGAGACCTTTTTTGGGACATACCCTTAAAGAGCAATCCTAAACTGAATTAATGCCTTTTAAATTCATTGACTTCAGTGTACTTAGAGAAATTGCCCTGCTAACGTTCTTTCTGATGCAAGGAGGGAAATAGTGAGAATCCCCCCTTTCCTAGGGCTCATCCACTATTCCCCTGGACCTTTTCTCTTAAGCGTACCTTGTTTATTCCAAAAGCATCTATAAATCTGTCAAGCGAGGGCTCTGTTTTGATTAAAAACAAATTAATTGCTGCTCTGATTTAGGTGGGCCACTGTCAATTCTAGAATAGCACCAAGATAGATGGATGCAAACTATCACAAACTAATGATACAAACAGCAATGAGATTTGCCCTTTCCTTAATTTTTCCATCCTTCTCACATGAACACATGAAGCTGCCTTATACGGAATCAGACCCTCGGTCCATCAAAGTCAGAATTGTCTACTCAGACGGACAGCGGCTCTCCAGGTTCTCAGGCTGAGGTCTTTCACATCACCTACTTGCCTCATCCCTTGAACTGGAGATGCCGGGGACTGAAGCTGGGACCTTCTGCATGCCAAGCAGATACTCTATGACTGAGCCACAGCCCCTCCCCATGGCTTGTGGCTGTCCCTCTTAAGGCTGATGTAAGAAGAATTGTAGGCATGATGTCTCTAAGAAACTGGGAGCACTTGTAGACCCAGTTTTGCTGACTGGAGGAGCAGGTTGGCCATTCCTAGAACTACTCTATGTCACTTCCAGGTTTTCCCCAGAAGTTATGTCACGCCCCATGTGACGCTGCCCCCCCCCCCATGTCCTCATTCCTGAAGCTCCAGCCAGTTGCCTGGCATGGCCTGGTAATCCTACTAATGAGGTGGTGAGGTCTGTACTGTCTTAGTTTCCCATTGGAAAAGTCTACAATGTGGAGTTGTTTCATTTGTTTTTGACGTATTTTCGCTCTCTGGTAAAAGAGCCAGTGTGGTGTAGTGGTTAAAGTTCAGACTAGGATCTGGGAAACCCAAGTTCGAATCACCATTCCGCCTTGGAAACTTACTGGATGACTTGGGCTAGTCACACACTCTCAGCCTTGACCCTGGCAAGTACTTGGATGGGAGACCTCCAAGGAATACCAGGAGCCTGACACAGAGGCAGGCAATGGCAAACCACCTCCGAACGTCTCTTGTCCTGAAAACCCTAGGGGGTCGCCATGAGTCAGCTGGCAAAAATAAGCTCTCGGTCCTCCATATGCTCACATTACACGAAGGGGTGGACTTCTAGGAGACAAAACAGGGCATTTACCAGAATCACTGCTCCTCAAAGTGTTTTGGTCTTCTGGTTTTAGACTGTCGGGGTCAGTATTGTCTCCTCTGACTGGTATAGTGGTTAAGAGCGGCAGACTCTGATCTGGAGAACCAGGTTTGATTCCTCCCTCCTCCACATGAAGCCTGCTGGGTGACCTTGGGCCAGTCACAGTTCTCTCGGAACTCCCTCCGCCCACACGGAGGCAGGCAATGGCAAACCCCCTCCGAACACCTCCAAACGTCTTTTGCCTTGAAAAACTTTTGGGGTTTCCAGATGGCACTTTTCACCGCCAAAGATGAGAGAGATGGTCTGTTACTCTGTCCTGATTTGCTTTTTATGATTTTAGGTATGTTGGTTTTGCGACTGGAAGTTTTGCTTAGGGGGTCCTTCTCTGGGAGGAAAAAAAACCAGGATAAAAATGGTTTAAATAAAACAAATGTGGTTATATTCTTACTGATGTTTGTTTTCAGTGCTCCTTTATTATTTTGACAGCTAAAAGTTTGCTTGGAAGGCACCTCCAGCCTTGGAAAGTTGGGGCGTCAATGTTGTATAAATAAATATAAATATTTCAACATGGTAGGTGTCTGTAAATGTTTCCCATCTGCAGTCTAGGCATAAGGAAGAGAGGGAATGACAGAGAGAGTTGAAGAGTGTGTTTGTGAACAGGGAATTCAAGGACTGCAACTGCTTTTCTGTCTGTTTGCAAGCTGTAACTAGAGACCAAAGAAAGGCCCGGAGAAGAGATCTTCCAACCTCTTGAAGGAGATTTGACAAGGGCTGTTCTCACCAATTAACTGCCACTTTGAAGCTTATCAGTCATCAAGGTTTGAGCGTTGTTCTGGTTTATTGCAGCTCAGCAAAAAGTCTTTGATAAGATCCTCCAAATGTGACAGCAAGGTCGTTCCGATAAAAGGCCGGATGGAGCCCATTCACGGCACACAATAACACCCCATACAATAGCTGAGCAGAAAAGGGGCAAGATTTTTTTTTCTTAAAAAAAAATTCTAAGCATTCACTTTTGACAATGCCTGAACT
Source organism: Euleptes europaea (assembly GCF_029931775.1). Lineage (NCBI taxonomy): Eukaryota > Metazoa > Chordata > Lepidosauria > Squamata > Sphaerodactylidae > Euleptes > Euleptes europaea. The sequence continues at coordinate 23,186,470 of NC_079330.1, read as the reverse complement.
TATAGGAGTTTTTTTATGGTGATTTATGGATAGTGACTCTTCGAAAGGCGAAAGAAATCTTTTCAAAGAGACTTCGTTGAATGACTGAGAAAGGAGCACAGACGTGCTTGGTGGGGCGGCTGGAATGTTAACTCTGCTGCTAAGTACCTGGAGGGAGGTACAGGGTTAGGGTTGCCAAGTGGGTGGCTTCGGCGGGCAATTGCCAGCGTGGTGTAGTGGCTAAGAGCTGTGGTTTGGAGCGGTGGACTCAGATCTGGAGAACGGGGTTTGATTCCCAGCTCCTCCCCATGAGTGGCGGAGGCTAATCTGGTGAACTGGATTGCTTTCCCCACTCCTACACACGAAGCCAGCTGGATGACTTTGGGCTAGTCACAGCTCTACAAGAGCTCTCTCAGCCCCACCTACCTCACACGGTGTCTGTTGTAGGGAGGGGAAGGGAAAGTGATTGTAAGCCGGTCTGATTCTTCCTTAAGTGGTAGAGAAAGTAGGCAAATAAAAACCACCACCACCACCACCTCCTCCTCCTCCTCTTCCCACCATGCTGTTCTGGAGAGAGGCCACGTGTGATGTGATTATGTCAAGCAGCGCATCACCGTGGCTGCTTTAGCATTCAATCCCCCAAAAGGGGGTTGAGTGCTAAAGCGGCCGCGGTGACGCAGTGCTTCCAGGGTAAACCTGGAAGAGATATAATCATGCCAGCCCTGCCCCCCGAAAAGCTCCCACTGATGGAGAGGGGGGACCTGGCAAGCCTATACAGGGAGCAGAAGGCAAGGCATGATCCTGACTTTCTCATCCCTGCTCTTTGCATCTGCAAATGCCCATTCCAGTTTTTACTTCCCTTTTGCACATCAAACCAGTGACACTCTTTTCGGGCTGTTCCCTCTTTCGTTGAACTGAATTTTCTCCTGAAAATGTATGCGTTTTCCCCCCAGAGTCATTTGTATCAATAAATCATCACCATTCCGTTATGTCCCCTATTCAGAGACCTGCTCAAGTTGGCTCATGCAATAAAACAAGATAAAAATCACAAAACCGTTACAGTTAACAGCCATTAAAAACCAAGTCAATAAAAAACACCAGAGCATAAAACAGCATAAAAATCTATACCATCCAATAAGGTAAAATGCAAAGCATAAAACAGCATAAATACCCAGAGCGCAAAACATTTACAGGCTTAAATTAGCCTTATAACAGTCTCCAGGCTAGAAGCAGAGTGTAAAAAACAATTACAAGCCAGTGTGGTATAGTGGTTAAGAGCGGTGGTTTGGAGCAGTGGAGTCTGATCTGGAGAACTGGGTTTGATTCCCCACTCCTCCACAGGAGTGGCGGTCACTAATCTGGTAAACCGGGTTGGTTTCCCCACTCCTACACATGAACCCAGCTGGGTGACCTTGGGCTAGTCACAGCTCTCTTAGAGCTCTCTAACCCCCTCCTACCTCACAGGGTGTCTGTTGTGGGGAGGGGAAGGGAAGGTGATTGTAAGCTGGTTTGATTCTCCCTTAAGTGGTAGAGAAAGTTGGCATATCAAAACCAACTCCTCCTCCTCTTCTCCCCCCCCCATTTAAAGACTGCTTGTAGTAACTGAAGCGCAAAAGCACTTAATTGTGTATAGTGTCATGGTCATATTCCTATTGAAGAAAGGGACTTCTGTTCAATCATCTTGCCTCTCTTCTTCTTCTTCTTCTTCTTCTTCTTCTTCTTCTTCTTCTTCTTCTTCTTTTTCTTCTTCTTCTTCTTCTTCTTCTTCTCCTCCTCCTCCTCCTCCTCCTCCTCCCCCCTAGTTATATGCCTGCATTAAAGGAAGGGTTTTGACTTGTCATCTAAAAAAGAATAGGGTAGACTCCAGGGACTCTGGGTAGCCCATGCTAACCTGATCTTGCCAGATCTCAGAAGCTAAGCAGGGCCAGACCTGATTAGTACTTGAATGAGAGACCACCAAGGAAGTCTAGGGTTGCTATGCAGAGGCAGGCACCTCTGAACATCTCTTGCCTTGAAAACCCTACGGGGTCACCCTAAGTTGGCTGCGATTTGGACTACTAAGAATGTACCAATGACATGAATACATACTATGGCTTGGTTCAGACATAGCGTGAAACCATGGTTCTCTTTAATTATGGTCACTTCTGAACCGAGAATTCAAGTTGCAGATGATAGCTCAAGACCTGGTTTGCTATGGCAGATGCTAGGGGGGAAAACCCAGTGGTTTAAGCTGGTAGTCTGGCTGAGAACACATAGAGGCAGGAGAGATCAGCTGATATGAAAGAGACATCAAACGTTGCCAAGTACAAAAGATGGAGAAAAAAAGATTTGGTACTACCACTTATTGTAGACTTGGTTTTTATCGTGGTGGTTACTGCTTCCAATATTCACTTTAGATCTTTGGTTTTTGACTGCTGGGTTGCTTTTATGGTTACTGCTTTTTCCTTTGGCATTTGATATTTTATACCTTACCTACTGCTGCTTTTTACTGTCTGACTCCAATTTGTTTCGATAGTGCAGGATCTCTCACACGTTTTTGTGCGTGTTTTATTGTTCTGTTTGAAAGTTTCAAATTCCCTTGTACACACTGGACATGGAAAGTGTGGGTATCGAGTTTTTAAAAATAAACACTGGAAGCTAAAAGAAGAAGGATTCATTTCTGAACCAGTGGGGAAAAATGAATGAAATCAGCACCATTTGTTAAGAAAATGAAAACAAAAGTAAAATAACAAAGAATTAATGAAAACAACAAATGCCGTTGATTTCGTATATTTCCCTGGTGCCTTGCTGGCTGGTTTACAGAGCAAGGATCAGGGCATATGAAACGTGCAAAGAGATTTCTAATCACCAGAGTCGAACAGATCCTGCAACAAAAGAGAAAAGAAGAAGAAGAAGAAGAAGAAGAAGAAGAAGAAGAAGAAGAAGAAGAAGAAGAAGAAGAGTGAGTTTTTATATGCCGACTTTCTCTGCCACTTAAGGGAGAACCAAACCGGCTTATAATCACCTTCCTTTCTCCTCCCCGCAACAGGCACCCTGTGAGGTAGGTGGGGCTGAGAGAGCTGTGACTAGCCCAAGGTCACCCAGCTGGCTTCATGTGTAGGAGTGGGGAAACCAATCCGGTTCACCAGATTAGCCTCCGCCGCTCACGTGGAGAAGTGGTAATCAAACCCGGTTCTCCAGATCAGACTCCACCACTCCAAACCACTGCTCTTAACCACTACACCATGCTGTGCTCCAGATTTCAGACATGGGTGGGATATCCCATTGTCCCCATACATCAACCCTGCGAGGTTAGGTTGAGAAAGGGCAATCACCCAGCAAGGTTTAATCCTTAATGGAGATTTGAATGCAGGTTTCCCTGGTGCTAGTCTGGTATTTTAACCACTGCATATACCTCTTACGGTTAGGGTTGCCAACCTCCAGGTACTAGCTGGAGATCTCCTGTTATTACAACTGATCTCCAGCCAATAGAGATCAGTTCACCTGGAGAAAATGGCCGCTTTGGCAATTGGACTCTATGGCATTGGTCCCTCCCCAAACCATGCCCTCCTCAGGCTCCGCCTCCAAAACCGGACCCGGCAACCCACTCATGGTATTGTCATCTCGGTTTTATCCAAGTGACCATGAATTATGCCTAGCGGTTTGCATGCATGCTTTAGTTCTTTCCCCCCCATAAGAAATTCTTTATTTTATGTGTTTTGTTACTACTAGTTTAAATAGGAAACACATTTTCAGTCATCTCTTCTTTTTATCAAAGTCTACCCCACTGCCAAGGAATTGTCCCTGCAAAGTTTCAGGCAGACAGGAGAAAGTGTCTGTTTTATAGGCAACTGAAAGAAAACACATTACCAGCTGTAACTCCCTTCTCCAACAACTGGGATGAATGACTAGGGTTGCCAACTGCCAGGCAGTAGCAGGAGATCTCCTGCTTGTTCAACTGATCTCCAGCCAATAGAGATCAGATCACCTGGAGAAAAATGGCCGCTTTGGCAATTGAACTCTATGGCATTGAAGCCCCTTCCCTCCCCAAACCTTTCCCTCCTCAGGCTCCGCCCCAAAAACCTCCTCAAAGAGGGACCTGGCAACCCTATGAATGACTCAGGGATGGTGCCCTCTGCCCAATTCAACCCCTTTTCACTAAATAATAACCACACATAGGGTTGCCAGCCTCCAGGTACTAGCTGGAGATCTCCTGCTCCGCTCCAAAAACTTCCTGCCGGTTGCGAAGAGGGACCTGTCAACCCTAACCACGCAGTCTACCTAAACCACACAGTTTATCTCCCTCCCCACTCTCTCACACACCCGCAAGACCATCACAATGTTTTGCATGCCCCTAGCGATTACAAAGCAAAAACAACACAAATGAGAGCCAGAGAAACCATAAATGCACAAACCATAAATGCAAAGAGAAAGCTCTCAACATGAACACATGAAGCTGCCTTATACTGAATCAGAATCTTGGTCCATCCAAGTCAGTATTGTCTACTCAGACCGGCAGCGGCTCTCCAGGGTCTCAGGGAAATGGCAGCGCTGCTTCTGTTTACCTGAAATCCCAACACAGGGAGGCAATGGATGGATAGGTAGAAGTAGGGTGCACAGAAATGTATCAGCATATTCCTCTTGGGTGACAAGAGGGGTATGCTCTGCCGGTTGGTCAACGTGACTATCATTTACATTACTTTAGTTACCAACCAGCCACACACCCTGAAACAAATGTGGTTTTTCTGCATGTATGGCAAAGATGTATAGGAAAATAAAATCCCTGTAGTTTTCTTTTATTTTTTTCCTTCCAGTGGACAAATGCTGATCTCTTGGTATAATTCGATAATTTTTCTTCTAGTTGATGGCTTTAGCAGGGGTTATCAGCCCTGGCTAAAGGAGCCCCGTGGCGCTGAGTGGTAAGCTGAGTTCGATCCCGACGGAAGTTGGCTTTAGGTAGCCGGCTCAAGCCTGACTCAGCCTTCCACCCTTCCGAGGTCGGTAAAATGAGTTCCCAGCTTGCTGGGGGTAAAAGGAAGATGACTGGGGAAGGCACTGGCAAACCACCCCGTAAACAAAAGTCTGCCTAGGAAAAGTCGGGATGTGACGTCATCGGGAATGACCCGGTGCTTGCACAGGGGACCTTTACCTTTTTTATCCGCCCTGAGTTCAATGCTTTTGGGAAGCAGTTTTTTTCCCCCTGCTTCCACACAGCATCATTGTGCATTCATTCACCTCCACGATTTTTAGGGTTGCCAGGACCGCCCTCTCCTCTCATTGCTCCCATTTTACCGCTTTAGGTCACAACGAAAATGATCTCAGATTCTTCGTTGTATGGGTATACAAAGGGCATTCTTACAATGAGAGCAATGTACAGCAAATTCTTCATAGACAAGAAATGAGACTAATTTATATGCTTCAAACACTTACTCCTAGAGGTCTCAATACCGAGTTTGATTTGTCATGTTTTTTATAACTCCTTTGTAACACAATTTTGTAACGCTATTTTGTAACGCAATTTGTAACTACTTGTAACTTGGCTATAACTTTCTTGTCTAATTCCTTGCTAATTTTCCTTAAATTTCCTTGTTTGATTCATGTATTTAGAGAAAGAATGTATTGAAGTTAATTAGTCTATGTCACTTTAAGAATGGGGGCAATTCGGCTGGAGATCAGTTGTAATAGCGGGAGATCTCCAGCTAGTACCTGAAGGCTGGCAACCCTAATAATAATATTCTACTGTTGATTTTTTTTTTAAAGTTGGAAAAGTTCTGTTGGCTTAGGGGAGGGGGGTGATCGCTGCTGGAGAACCAGGGCAGAGAAACTGTGGGGAAAGCTGCCATGTGAAAGCCCTGAAGCTATGCTTGCCAACCTCCAGATGGCACCTGGAGATCTCCTCACGATTGATCTCCAGACAACGAAAATCACTTCCTCTGGAGAAAGTGGCTGCTTTGGAGGGTGGACTCTATGGCAGTATACCCTGCTAAGTAGGGTTGCCAGGTCCCTCTTCGGCACCGAAGGGAGGTGTTTGGGGCAGAGCCTGAGGAGGGCAAGGTTTGGGGAGGGGAGGGACTTCAATGCCATAGAGTCCAATTGCCAAAGCGGCCATTTTCTCCAGGTGAACTGATCTCTACAGGCTGGAGATCAGTTGTAATAGCAGGAGATCTCCAGCTAGTCTTCACTTTATTGTAATACACTGTTTTGATACTTTTGCATATAGAGCTATGTGCTGTCTTTTCTTCAGCAGTACCTGGAGGTTGGCAACCCTACTGCTAAGGTCCCTCCCCCAACCCTCCCTTCCTTAGGCGCCACCCCCAAAATCTCCAGCTATTTCCCACCCCAGAGCTGGTAACCCTACTTGTTGCTCCTGCGCTTTATCAGCAGCCACACCAGCAACGGGAAAACCACAAAATCCCGTCCAAGTACTGAAAGCATCACTCTCTCTCATTCACCCCAAAGGTAGCAATAACAAGGGGGAAAACTCCACCATCGGCTATCTCTGTAGGAATTCTTCGCATCCCCCTCGCCCTCACACACACACATGTCCAGAGTCAAAATGTACAAGTGCAAAGGTTGTATTCTCACCTGGAAGCAGTTCAGCATAAACGCCATTCTGAAGAGCGCTATTTCCTGCTCCTTGGGAGGAGGAGACCCTCGGCACTTTACAGCTGCACTTTATCGCTCCCCTCAGTTTGGCAGAAGGCTCCGAAGACTTAATGAGAAACCTTGAATCCTGAAAACATAATAAGCTAGGGGACTCGGTGCACAGCAAAAAGATTTCATTTCTCGGCTAACAAGAGACAGGGGTCAGGAGTTAAGGTGTTCTTTAGATTCGAGGCTCGGAAGAGACCATGCTAAAAAAAAAACCCAAGGAGGAAAAATCCCACAGCTAGGCAGCCCTGCCTGGTGTGCAGCAAGGGAAGGAATAAATGACGCCATTCCAAGAATGGCTTTTCATACTTTTCTGACATTCTGACAGCTACTCAGATCTCTAGCAGAGCTGGCTAGATTACAGCAGAGGTGTTCTAAGAAGGCAGAAAGAGTTGCAAGAGGGAATTCATATCCCACAATGTCCCTTTGCCAATCAGATTGCTGGTGGTATATGTTAAAGGGGCACACCTGTCCCTCATGACTGGCAGGGACTTACATAAGAACATAAGAAAAGCCCTGCTGGATCAGACCAAGGCCCATCAAGTCCAGCAGCAGTCTGTCCACACAGTGGCCAACCAGGTGCCTCTAGGAAGCCCACAAGCAAGACGACTGCAGCAGCACCATCCTGCCTGTGCTCCACAGCACCTAATATATTCGGCATGCTCCTCTGATCCTGGAGAGGATAGGTATGCATCATTAGTATCCACTGTAACTAGTAGCCATGAATACCCCTCTCCTTCATGAACATGTCCACTCCCCTCTTAAAACCTTCCATGTTGGCAGCCACCACCACATCCTGGGGCAGGGAGTTCCTCAATTTAACTATGCTTTGTGTGAAGAAATACTTCCTTTTATCAGTTTTGAATCTCTCACCTTCCAGCTTCAGCAGATGACCCGGCATTCTAGTATTATGAGGGAGGGAGAAAAGCTTCTCCCTGTCCATTCTCTCCAAACCGTGCATAATTTTATAGACCTCTATTGACAGTCATAATGGAAAAGCCCACCTGCCTTACTGTAGACATAGTATCAATGGTATAACTCAATGCCCCTGCATTGCCAAGTTTACAGCATGTGCCACCATTCACAGCTGGCATCCCTCCACCACACTGCTGCAGGCAGATCATGCAGAGACTGATGGATTTCCCAAATCAAACTGGAAACAAAGAGGCATGTGTTATTCTAGTACAAGGTTCTCAACATGGTGCTCACAGGAGCCATGGCATCTGTCAACACCTTTGCTGGTGCCCACCAATTATTTTTAGAAAGTGGATGGGGCCAAGTAGGGCTTTTACCCAGCAAGGCTTCGTATTGGCCATTGGAGATGTGATTGGCCGTGCAGATTTTTTTAAATGTTGCTTTGGCAGCAGCTGCCACCACAGCACAAGGATCTTCACTGTGTGACTGAAAGGAAGCTGCGGCAGCCATTCTGTGGGTGGCTCCGCCTCCTGTGGCAGCCATTTTGTGGCTGCGCCCACAGTAGGGTGGCCAGCCTCCGGGTAGTAGCTGGAGATCTCCCGGGATTACAACTGATCTCCAGCCGATAGAGATCAGCTCACCTGGAGAAAATGGCTGCTTTGGAAGGTGGATTCTATGGCATTATACCCTGCTGTGGTCTCTCCCCAAAGCCAAACCCTGCCCTCCTAAGGCCCTGAAAATCTCCAGGTATTTCTCAACCCAGAGCTGGCACCCCTAGCCCACAATGCTATGTCAGAATTTCAAAGGTGTCCACAGGCCCAAAAAGGTTGGGAACCCCTGCTCTAGCATTTTAGAAGAAGAAGAGGAAGAGGGGGAAGAAGAAGAGTTGGCTTTTTATAGTCTCCTTTACGTGGTAGAGAAAGTCAGCATATAAAAACCAATTCTTCTTCTTTGGTGGCCTCCCATCCAAATAGTAATCAGAGCTGACCCTGCTTAGCTTCCAAGATCAGGCTATGCCTGATACAGTTAGCGAATTTTCACATGTATATATAAAGCTGCCTTAGACTGAATCAGATCATTGGTCCACCATTGTCAGTATTGTCTACTCAGACTGGCAGTGGCTCTCCAGGGTCTTTCACAACACCGGCTACCTCATCCTTTTAACTGGAGATGCTGGGGATTGAACCTAGGACCTTCAAGAATGTCGAACAGATGCTCTACCACTGTGCCACCTCCCCCTTCTCCTTCATCTGTGACGGGGAGTCGTGGGGGCTCTTGCCAGTCGTGGTTGAAGCTTTACATATAAATACTTTTTCCAATGATAAACAGGATTACAAAGGCGACTCTGAGCTAAATCTCCATGCGTGCAAATAATTTCATCGTCTACACTTGAAGTGAGCCTGTCTGAGCTAGCGACGCAAGCTGAGGCCCTGGCGGTGGATAGCTATGGCTCAGAAATAAATAGGCTACATAGCAGGATTCCTGCTGGGAAGTTTGCACACCCATCATTTATGGAGTTGTGGCTTTGAGATTTCCCCCTTCTGTAATGATAGTCTTTAGGTAGGCTTCTTATTTCCATTTGGCTTTAAGAAAAGTGACTGTTTGATGCCATTTACAATAAGTGGACATTAATTAATGCTAAATTACAATCGAATTCCTGTTGAATTGGAAATGACATCTACATTAATAGCTGGCGAGTTCATTCTGATTAATGTTATCACGGCTGTTAAGTACTGGGATTTATAATCATTTGCCAGAGCTGCTAACTGCAAGTCCTTTTCCGCAGATTTCCCTTGAACAGAAACAAACATAAAATGCAATTGAATGTCTGCCATTAATTTAAATCAGTAGTTTGTTATACACTCATGGTGGGGGAAAGAGAGAAGGGGTTTGCCTGTTCACAAAACACACACCCGCGCACACAGAACCCCCTCAGTTTTGTGTATTTATTTTTTTACAGTGCAAACTGCACTCTCAGCCAGTTATTTGTGACATTTACACCATGCCTTTCTTTCCACTGGGGAGGTTAAGATGGCATACAGAGAACCCCCAGGAGATCAATTGGGCAGCCGCAGAAAACGGAGGCCTCTTGCTGTCTACCCTCCTGCATCGGGTGCCTTCCAAATACACCTTAGATCAGGGGTCCTCAATTTTATTGACCCTATAGGTAGGGTTGCCAGGTCCCTCTTCGCCATCAGTGGGAGGTTTGGGGGATGGAGCCTAAGGAGGGCGGGGTTTGGGGAGGGGAGGGACTTCAATGCCATGCAGTCCAATTGCCAAAGTGGCCATTTTTCTCCAGGTGATCTGATCTCTATCGGCTGGAGATCAGTTGTAATAGCAGGAGCTCTCCAGCTAGTACCTGGAGGTTGGCAACCCTAGCAATGATGTTAAAAGCCACTTCCAATTCTAGAAAAGACAAAGAGGTCCAAGGCAGAGAGCATGTTGCACGAAGAGGATTGGAACGGCACCTCTGTGCGGAAGCACAGTAGATCCCAGTGGCCCCAGTAAGGTAATTCGTGGCACAAAGGTAGTAAAAAAAGTAGGCCCTGATCCCTTTTCTGAATATTAAGACTCACAACAGAGCTTCCTGCTAGGAAGGGAAGGCTTCTAGTCATTTGAGGCATCTCGAGGCCAACAGAAGAAATGGTCCCCCTTCACCAGTTTCTACTTAGGGTTGCCAACCTCCAGGTACTAGCTGGAGATCTCCTGCTATTACAACTGATCTCCAGCCACTAGAGATCAGTTCACCTGGAGAAAATGGCCGCTTTGGCAATTGGACTCTATGACATTGAAGTCCCTCCCCTCCCCAAACCCCGCCCTCCTCAGGCTCCACCTCCAAAACCTCCTGCTGGTGGCAAAGAGGGACCTGGAAACCCTAGGTACTAGCTGGAGATCTGCTGCTGTTACAACTGATCTCCAGCCGATAAAGATCAGTTCACCTGGAGAAAATGGCCGCTTTGGCAATTGGACTCTATGGCATTGAAATCTCTCCCTTCTCCAAACCCCACCTTCCTCAGGCTCTGCCCCCAAAATCTCCAAGTATTTCTCAACCCAGAACTGGCAAACCTTTTCCTACTCAGTCTCCTACAGAAAGATCCTTTAATTGCGAAGCAGCTCATGTCACCCTGGCCAGGACTGATATGCTCCTGATAACATCTGCTTTGCCTTTTTAGAGCTGTGTATTCAAGTCATGACCTCTTAGGCCTGGTGTACCTATGCCAAAGCACGAGGTGGTAGGATGCTGGTAGATAAAACAATAAGGGGCTAGAAGGATCAATGATCTGACTTCCTACAAGACAGCTTAAAAAAAAAACATATTCAGACTTTACCACTGACTTGTTTTCTGGGATTCTTCCCTTTAACTCTTGACAGAGAGCTCACATTCTGAAATTGCTACATGCCCCAAATCCAAAGTGGCAGGGTTAAGTGGTACCCACAGTTATATTGCCCCTGATTTTTTCGCTGACTGTCAAGGTCTGCTCAAATCCTGCCCCTTGTGTTTGCAACATGCCATACCCCCAGGACCTGAAAATAATTTGCAGCCTCGAAGCGGATTCACAACTACACATTAACTACTGAGCCATTCTGCTTCCCGCCTTGTGAGGAATTGACAGGACAAATAAGTCATCCAGAAACCCTACAGGATTAAATCACGTATTAGAACTTCCAACCCAACAGCATTTTATAAATGATACCTTAGACAAAATAGTATTATGTCCATGTGGTTCAATTATACCTGATAATATAATAAGCTAACTCGGTTACAGTGCTGCCATTAGGAATAAGTGAGACTTGTACCGTCCAAAATTCAACTTCGTAAAACCTCTCCATTAGGTATGCTTTTCTGGCTATGGATGAAAAGATTTCTCCCATTCCATTCCTTTACTGTTCCAGAATTCCACTCTGCCCTGAATTTCACTTATCTTGGATACAAGTTTTATTAGTGGAATTTCTAAAAACGTTTCCGCAATCGGAACGCGCACAATTAGTAGCATATAATATTTTATCCACATGTTCCCCTCACTCCCCACTTTACACTGATAAAACACTACAAAAAAGTTATATGCTTGCAACAACATCCTTAGCTCCTGCGTTCGGTAAAACGCCAGAAGAAAAATAAAATCTTGAGATTCCACACTGCTTTTTTGTAGTGTTTTATCAAAGTGCATGTTCATGATAGTAATACAAAGGAATCCCACAAAATAACTGAAAAGCTGTAGCAAAGTTTGCATGCACAATGCTTTCTACAACTTTTGATAATTAAGAGAGAGAGAGAGAGAGAGAGAGAGAGAGACAGAGACAGAGACAGAGACAGAGACAGAGACACAGAGAGAGAGAATCCCTACTGCTTCCTTTGGAAAGAAGGACAGGTAATCTACAACTCCAAAACACGGGAGAAATTTAGATGAAGAAATTTTCAAAAGCATTTCTAGGGAATACAGTGTAGGGCTTCCAAGGAACATCGTAAAAGTTAATGAGCAAAAGGTCAATCTTTGCTTCCCTTCTGGACCAAGACATGATTTCAAATATCTTAATTTTACTGTTTCAGCCAGCAAACCCGCGCATCGATTTCATTTCTGCCACCAAACCAAGGATTCCTCATTTTCCCGCTGTTTTCACGTGCTGAATGTTCCTGTCAATGCATTCACTTTTCTGAACATTATTTATGCTTCCATAAATCAGCATTTTAGAACACTCATACAAATGATGTACACTGTAGGCATTAACGCAATACGACCTGTGTATAAACACCATACAACATGTGTTTGTGGTACCTACAAATCTATAAAACCAACAGTGAAAAGTGGAGAGCCCCAACTGAAAATGGAAACAAATACAACATGAAATTAAATAGGAAACATTCACCCCTCCCTCGTTGGCCTCAAACCACTTAGGAGATAAATCTTGACTGAACAGAACACCCAGTTCTTAATACAGAGCAAAGACATTAACAGGGTTGCGAGGTCCCTCTTCGCCACCAGCAGGAGGTTTGGGGGCAGGCCCTGAGGAGGGCAAGGTTTGGGGAGGGGAGGAACTTCAATGCCATAGAGTCCAATTGCCCAAGCGGCCATTTTCTCCAGGTGAATTGATCTCTATTGGCTGGAGGTCAGTTGTAATAGCAGGAGATCTCCAACTAGTACTTAGAGGTTGGCAACCCTACTTAACCAGTGCTGGATTTAGATGGGGAGAGGCCCCAGGCTATTCTACTTGTGAGGCCAGGTCCCTCTTCTCCTCTGGCGGGAGGATTTTGCATTTAAGCGCCTGCGGCACTTCTGGTTTAGAACCGGAAGTGCCGCCTCGCAAAGGGCCTTTACCTCTTAATTTGAGTGGTAAAGCGGCCCTTTACCACTCAAACTAAGAGGTAAAGGCCTCTCGCGAGGGGGAACGTCCGGCTCTAAACTGGAAGTGCCGCATGCGGTATGCACACGCATGTGCACGTTTGCCCGCCGACCCTCAGGGGGCCGGCGGGCAGAGGGGGCAATTGCCGGGGGTTTGCCCGCCACCAGTGGGCACCTGGCAACCCTATACAAATCAGTGTGTGCAAACGGTAAGAATCGTCACTTGACCAGGACGAAATAAGTCCTTTTCAGCATTAGCTAATATGGATCAAGGGGGAAGCTGGCTATGGCCGGAGAGAGAATGAAGGAGAGGCATCATTCAGACGTCACAGAATATGACACTACACTTGATCTTAGCCAAAAGACCCAGAAGCGATAACAGAATATGGTTTATCGCTATGTGAATGACCCTGAGGGATCCTTGCACATTCCTTCTACCCGTTCCCCTCCTCTAATTCTCAGTGAGACAATTTGAGACTTGATTTTTGCAGCCAATCATAACTTGATCTGACCATAAATTATGTGTTGTACTCTTCCCTGCAAGCCCTGCTGTGGAATGCAGGGCTGCAGCCACACATCGTTGGATGTTGCACTAATGCTGCGCTAGAGCAAACATTTGCAGCTGGATTGCCTTGTGCACTCGGAAAATCCACCTGGAAATTATTGCTGATGTCCAGCAATGGTGCAAGAGACAACCTAGAGGCACCTGGTTGCCCACCGTGTGAACAGACTGCTGGTCTTGATAGGCCTTGGTCTGATCCAGCAGGGCCTTTCTTATGTTCTTATGTTAACCATGTTCAGTGGCAATCCTAGTTTGGAGTGAAGACTGAAAACCATACATGGGTCATGCATGTATGTGTGTTTGTTTGTAAAATGCTGTCAAGTTGAAGCTGACTTATGGTGACCCCATAGGTAGGGTTGCCAGGTCCCTCTTCGCCACCGGTGGGAGGTTTTGGGGCGGAGCCTCAGGAGGGTGGGGTTTGAGGATGGAAGGGACTTCAATGCCAAAGAATCCAATTGCCAAAGTGGCCATTTTCTCCAGGTGAACTGATCTCTATCAGCTGGAGATCAGTTGTAATAGCAGGAGATCTCCAACCCTACCCACAGGGTTTTCAAGGGTCATCCATAAGGGCAAATTACTGTGTGCCATGGAATCAGAATACTTTCACTAGCTGGCTGCAAGGACGGAAAAGAAAGGAGCTGTGAGCTTTTGTCTACTTTTGCCTGGTTATTTCTGGGCATCTCTATCCCCACAATGAGGTGTTACTCACGCTGGGACTGCAGTCTACCCCAGACAGTGACCCTTTAGTAAAGATTTGCCCATAACTACACGTGTGTAGACTTGACATGCAAAGGGGACACTCCAAACATTTGGGTCTCTATACATGTTCACCTAGCCCCGTGGCACAGAGTGGTAAGCTGCAGTAATGCAGTTAAAGCTCTGCTCACAAGCTGAGTTCGATCCCAACAGAAGTTGGGTCCAGGAAGCTGGCTCAAGGTTGACTCAGCCTTCCATCCTCCCAAGGTTGGTAAAATGAGTACCCAGCTTGCTGGTGCTGAAATGTAGACGACTGGGGAAGGCAACGGCAAACCACCCCGTAAGCATAGTCTGATGTTTACGGGGTGTGACGTCACCCCATAGGTCAGTAATTACCTGGTGCTTGCACAGGGGACTACCTTTACTTTTATCATTACATGTACACTATTTGTACATCCCCAGAGTCGCTCAAATAGCAACCAACAGCACACAGGTACTGGTATCCGCTCCTCTAATTTTATCCCACTCTTGTTCTAAGAAACTCAGAGTTGTAAATCCAATTCTTACTTCCTCTATTTTATTCCTCTATTTTATTCTCAGAACAGCCCTACGAGGTACTTCAAATCAAATCAAGTTTATTTATGGTCAATGACCAGCAACAGTTGACATAGTTCCAGCCATATTAAAATTATCGAATAGCACCATTACAATAATTCAGCACATCTCTGATCCAAGGTGATAAATCCCTAGTCTAAATACATGACTATTGTACTCTACTCCAATTTACGGGCAAGGTCATCTCTTCATCATACACACCTGCACACAATTTGTTACTATACAGCATTAGCAAAAAGTACATTTAAAACACCTAAATCTCTATACATTAACTGTAATTAATAAGAGTATTATATTAATAACTGTAATTAATAAGAGTATTCTGTCTTATTGAGCATGCCAGCGCACAAAATTTTGCCACCTTGTAACAATAATGAAAAAGTTTGAGTACATAACGATGGCACAACTAACAGAATCAATGAAGGACAATGCACAAGGACAACACCAAGAGAAATGGAAATCTTTTTATGACTACATTAAAACTAAAAGATAATAATAAGATCAATCTATCAAGGGTATGTTCCATTTAGAAAATAATCTAAATTTAATTTGTTTATATATCAATTATATCGAAAAATATGTTATACCCAACAAAGGGGTAGAAATTTTTACGTTTAAGCTAAATGATATTTAACTCATATTCCTTTCCCCATCCCATTTCTTTTTTCTGTATAATTATCTAATAATGAAAATAAATATATATTAAAAAATAAATAATGAAAAAGTTTGAAATATTGTGAGAATTACCAGAATGTGACACAGAGATTCAAACTGAGCACATGCTGTTGGGAAAATGGCGCTGACAGACATCTTGGCCATGTTCTGGGCATGGAGTAGGGGTCACTGGGTGTGTGTGTGTGGGAGGCAGTTGTGAATTTTCTGCATCGTGCAGGGGGTAGGACTAGATGACCCCGGTGGCCCCTTCCAACTCTATGACTATGACTTGCTTGAAAATGCAATTTCTGCAAGGTGCAATAAAGCAAAGTACAATAAAACGTGGTATGCCTGTATCTTGTACATTTTTATCCTCACTATCCTCCAAGGAGCTCAGGGCAGTATATATGGTTCCGTTCTATGGTTCTTCCATTCCCTAGTTTATTCTCACAATAGCCTTGCGAGGTAGGCTAGGCGGAGAGAGAATGATTGGTCCAAATGAGCTTTTTATAGCAGATTGGGGTTTTGAGTCTAGATCTCTCAGGTCCTAGTCTGACACTGTGAACATTATAGGCAAAAAGAAGAAGACGAAGAAGAGCTGGTTTTTATATGCCGACTTTCTCTACCACTTAAGGAAGAATCATACTTGCTTACAATCACCTTCCCTTCCCCTCCCTGCAACAGACACCCTTTGAGGTAGGTGGGGTTGAGAGAGTGTGTCTAGCCCAAGGTCACCCAGCTGGCTTCATGCGTAGGAGCAAGGAACCAACCAGGTTCACTAGATTAGCGTCCGCTGCTCAGGTGGAGGAGTGGGGAATCAAACCCGGTTCTCCAGATTAGAGTCCACCGCTCCAAACCACCGCAGGAAAGTCACTAATTCCACATATCTGTGTCTCTCTCTTAATTTGAAATCGATGCAGATACAAGTGTAGATCTAGGTAAAACACGAAATACCTGTGCAATGTATATTTTCCTTACTGGATGCTCTTTGGCTTTGCTGCCATGACAGTTTAGCTGATTGTTAGAGGGTGGCCTCAGAGTTGGGGGGGTACGATGAAGAGACGGGGGGGAGGCGAGCTTGTCTTGTCCACTGACATTGAGTCTCCTTGGTGTCGGTAGCCCGGCCCTCAAAGGTATCCATCAGCATGCCTGCCTGGAGCACCGGCAGGAGCCAGGAAACTAGCCGGAGAAGCTAGTAAAATTTTAATGCACTCTGTAGTGTGGTCATGTCATACTCACTCATGGCAAATAATCCCCGATGCCTGCAGAGGTAAAATGGAGCTGTAATGTGCTTGCCTCCTAACCCGAGCTGACAGCGATGATGTACGACTACCATTAGCGGAAAATATCACTTCAACTAACCCATGATCCAGCTCCGCTAAGGGTCATATTATCCACGAGGAACAAATTACATTCCCAAAGTAAATACGAATTTTCTACACAAAACAGGCACCAAAGAAAAGGGGACGGGGAGGAGGAGTGTGTAGGGGGGAGAGGGGGGAAAGGGAGAACGAGAGGGCCGTTGTTACCTATGACAACGCACCACCGGAGTGACGAAGACGGCAAAAGACAGAACAAATAATCCCCGGAGAGAACGAGAGAGAGCATGATGGCTGAAGCGGCCCACTGAGCATGCACTCAAGTCTGTAATGGGCACCGTTTCCCCTCCTCCTCACCCCTCAGGATCAAGAACATCGTCTTCTTAATGCCGGTGTCTTTGCTTGGGATTTTATCACCACTCTCGTGTCAGGCTGGGACTGCGAGTAGTGCTTCTTGGGAAGAAAGGGAAAAGATCCCAATGTTTTCCGATTAATGGGCCTTATGTGTGTGTGTCTGTGTGCCATCAAGTCACAGCTGACTTAAGAAGAAGAAGAAGAAGAAGAAGAAGAAGAGGAGGAGGAGGAGGAGGAGGAGGAGGAGTTGGTTTTTATATGCCGATGACTAGCACTTAAGGAAGACACAAACCGGCTTACAATCACCCTCCCTTCCCCTCCCCACAACAGACACCCTGTGAGGCGGGTGGGGCTGAGAGAGTGTGACTGGCCCAAGGTCACCCAGCTGACTTCGTGTGTAGGAGTGGGGAAACAAATCCAGTTCACCAGATTAGCCTCCGCTGCTCATGTGGAGCAAGTGGGGAATCAAACCCGGTTCTCCAGATCAGAACCCACCGCTCCAAACCACCGCTCTTAACCACTACACCCCACTGGCTATCGGTGGTCTATGGTGATAGGTGAAAGGAATTCCTGAAATACAGACCAATGCAGTGGAGATTGCCAGTGACGGGGATGAACGAGCATCCCCTATTTTTCTTTCTTTTGTCCTGTTTATATACTTTTAATCACTCCTTTTAGTTCTCTGCTGTTTGTACTCTTCTTGCCTTTTGGAGACTATATCATGTACAAGTTGTATTTGTACATGCATATGTTACAATATACACACATACATATCATGGAGTGTAAATAGCGTTAGTAGTAGATAGCATTGCCAAGCCTCGGTTGGAAATAGGGTGGCCAGGGTCCTCTTTGGCACCGGTGGGAGGTTTTTGGGGCAGAGCCTGAGGAGGGCGGGATTTGGGGAGGGGAGGGATTTGGGGAGGGGAGACTGGCTACCAGCCCTCCGTTTGAATTGTACTTTTTGGCAATATGATAGACGTTCATCTATTGCTGCTAAGGATAATGTCCTGATAGACAAAGCTCTAGCGAAATGGGACTTGTACCGGATCCCCATTTTGGGAAGTAACAGTTGTTTCCACTACGCTCTTCAGCTCTTGGGGCAGAGAAGTTTTGGGCTTCCTAATCTACGGAGCACCGTTTCTGGGTAGACACACGTGCACCTGGTTTGAGCCGCACCGTTCTACAGGATCGGTGACTTATCATTGCGGATAACCCAGGACACTGGGCAGAACTTTCCATTTTGGGACTAGTTTTGTTGCCTTCGTACGTTGTTGTAAGCCTCATTTCTACACTTGCAGTGTGGTTAGGTTGTATTATTGTAACACCACTGTAAACATTGTATTATATTGCGTTAGTAGATTTTGTGTTTAGCCATCAGTGCTTTCATCTGTTTTTGGAACCTCCAGATACTACTTGGAGATCTCCTGCTATTACAACTGATCTCCAGCCCATATTACAACTGATCTCCAGCCCACAGAGATCAGTTCCCCTGGAGAAAATGGCCACTCTGGCAACTGGACTCTATGGCATTGAAGTCCCTCCCCTCCCCAAACCCCGCCCTCCTCAGGCTCTGCCCCCAAAGCCTCCCATCGGTGGCAAAGAGGGACCTGGCATCCCTAGTGCTTCTGGACCATGACACATTATCTGTTTAGCCTGGCAACAATAGCCCAGGTCCAAAAGCTCAGAAAGGCCTTACCTGACACCTGCTGTTTAAAATCCTTTAAATGAAGATTCCAGAGGTGGAACCTTGTGCTCTACCACTGGGCTACACGGCCCTTGCAAGTAACACCCGCCCCCCGGCAACGGTCTCCAATTGTCCGGTTTTATCAAGGGGTTGCTTTCCCTTTGAAATGCCATTATTATCAACTTCTGCCATTTGCTGATGTTCTCCCCCTCCCCTCCGCCCTACCCCTTGGCGACAGAGCCGAGAGATCGCTGTCTGTCTGAACGAAAGGAAGTTTCCACTTGTCAGTTAAACCAAAGAATAATACACAGCATCTCTTTATGGTGTGTACTTTACCTGTCATCCAACGGACCATTATCATGTCACGCCAGAGTGCTCTTTTCTCCAGGTCACTTTGTTTAAAATGACATGGATAATGCACATGTCAAGGAACTGACAGTCCCGATCGTCCTTCAGAGATTGGGGGGGGGGGGGATATGCCAGACAAGCGCCTGTTCTTATCTGGGGTCTACGTCTTGGTCTATCATCTAAGTCAGGCGGAACATGATTTCTCCAGGGAGCGCTTCTTTTTTTTTTCATTTCCTGATTTTAAAGAAATCAAATAAGCACCATTTGTCTTCATCTGAATATGCTTGACCTGTTCAAATGATGATGTGTCACTTTTTTTTTTTTTAGAAGAGGCGATGTCTGCTGAATGTCAATGAACATGCAAAGCCCTTAGATCTCTGGCAAGGGCTGTTGAAACAAGACTGCATTAAAATATCCTCTATATCTGTGTGCATGCCTGTTTCTATACGTACAATCCATTTCAAGGTGGCTGCTTCTTGTTTTTTTTAAAGCTGTAAAATGAATTTGCACCTTGTCAAGAACGAGAAGTGACCAGTAAAAAAAATGGAAATCAAATATACTTAAAAGCATTCTTCTCTCTTATTGTGGAAATATTCTCATATAGTTTAGAGTACAGGCATGAACAAAGGCCTTACATAAAAGGAATCACGTTTCAGATGACAAATGACAAAGGAGAAGTCATGTAATGGGTAACTACAGTAATGAGTAATGGCTTGGTAAGCTTTTGTGTCTTATGAAATTGCTCAAAAATGGGACGTGGGGAGCGCCCATCCCTCCAAACCAGGGGATGATGGGATTTGTAGTCTCCAACATGAGGCTATTGTATTGTCGAAGGCTTTCACGGTCAGAGTTCATTGGTTCTTGTAGGTTATCCGGGCTGTGTAACCGTGGTCTTGGAATTTTCTTTCCTGACGTTTCGCCAGCAACTGTGGCAGGCATCTTCAGAGTAGTAACACTGAAGGACAGTGTCTCTCAGTGTCAAGGGTGTAGGAAGAGTAATATATAGTCAGAAAGGGGTTGGGTTTGAGCTGAGTATTGTCCTGCAAAAGTATTGTCCTGTAAGTATCAAGATAATGTGCTAATGAGGGTATGGTATGTTAATATGGAACCATTGTATCCTGAAGTGATCTGTTAATGTGTGTAATCCAAAACTAATCTGTATGGCTATTGTTGAATGTTGTCTTTGTCTGGAGGTTTTTCAGGGCAGGAAGCCAAGCCTTATTCATTCTTAAACTCTCCTCTTTTCTGTTAAAGTTGTGCTGATGTTTATGAATTTCAATGGCTTCTCTGTGCAATCTGACAAAATAGTTGGTAGAATTGTCCAGTCTTTCAGTGTCTTGGAATAAGACCCTGTGTCCTGTTTGTGTCAGTCCATGTTCAGCCACTGCTGATTTCTCAGGTTGGCCAAGTCTGCAGTATCTTTCATGTTCTTTTATCCTTGTTTGTATGCTGCGTTTTGTGGTCCCGATGTAAACTTCTCCACAGCTGCAAGGTATACGATATACTCCTGCAGAGGTGAGGGGGTCTCTTTTGTCTTTTGCTGATCGTAGCATTTGTTGTATTTTCTTGGTGGGTTTAAACACTGTTTGTAGGTTATGTTTTTTCAAAAGTTTCTCCATCCTATCAGTGACTCCTTTAATAAATGGCAAGAATACCTTTCCTATGGGAGACTGTTTTTCTTGACTCTACAAAGGAAGCCACAGCCCTCTATTTGCAAGACCTGAGCAAGGCTGTTAACGATACGACATTTTGGAGGACAGTGATTCATAAGGTCTCCATGAGTCGTAAGTGACTCGACGGCACTTAACACACAACATGCAGCTGAAGAGAGGAGAGGAGAGGAGAGGAGAGGAGAGGAGGGAAGAGAAGAGAAGAGAAGAGAAGAGAAGAGAAGAGAAGAGAAGAGAAGAGAAGAGATCTCATTGTTTCACTACTGCATGGTTTCAATGTGTCCTATATTTCAATTGACACCAGAATAGCTGGATGAACAGATGATGATCATAGGACATATGTTCACACTCCCATTATCGTACACACACACAAGTAAGTGTTGTGCTTCCATCTCATACTGAACTTTCCATGTTTGTACAGCCTGACATGTGTACATAGGAAGTTTCAATGCAGCCAGGAGTTGGGGAAGCCAGTTTGGGTCTCTGAGTTGGTCTCTCCTTGCAGGAAGGGGGACCCTAGGTAGATATGCCCAGTAGCAGCTGTGGTTTCTGCTACCTGCCTGATCTTGTGGATGGTGCTAGATTTGGTGAGAACTGGAACAGCATATCTTCAGCCGTCAGCCTCGTCAGAGTTGGATAGAACATTATCTCCCAGAATTCACTTTTGAACTGTGTGCTTAACAACGTCAGAACATCACTGTTTCAGGCAAGATGCATGGATAAAGTGGAAACCTGAAGAGCAATTAATGCATTTGTGCTAAGTCAAAAATTTCCTCTCCTTTCCAAATCTCTTCCACTTCAAATCCCCGAAGACTTGTTGCCTAAGCAAAGTCCAGTCCTGATCTAAAAGCCTTTAGAGACAAATCAAGTCAACAAAGACCAATGAAAATATAGCATGGCCTTCTGATCTGTAGCCTCTAACGGCTCATCAGGAAAGCAAAAGAAGAAGAAGAAGAAGAAGAAGAAGAAGAAGAAGAAGAAGAAGAAGAAGAAGAAGAAGAAGAAGAAGAAGAAGAAGAAGAGGAGGAGGAGGAGGAGGAGGAGGAGGAGGAGGAGGAGGAGGAGGAGTTAGTTTTCATATGCTGACTTTCTCTATCACTTAAGGGAGAATCAGACTGGCCTACAATCACCTTCTCTTCCCCTCCACACAACAAACACCCTGTGAGGTAGGTGGGGCTGAGAGAGCTCTAAGAGAGCTATGCCTAGCCCAAGGTCACCCAGCTGGCTTCCTGTGTAGGAGTGGGGAAACAAACCAAGTTCACCAGATTAGCCTCTGACACTCATGTGGAGGAGTGGGGAATCAAACCTGGTTCTCCAGATCAGACTCCACAGCTCCAAACCACTGCTCTTAACCACTACACCATGCTGGCTCTCTGACAATGACTCTCCTGTGTCCTTAAGCCTCGTTTTCTACAATTACCCTGTATTAATTTCAGGTGCACAATACGAGCTCATAATGCAGTTATACGCAATTGGGGAGTCCACAAGGGTTCATGAGGGAACTTACCCCATCTCTCCCCTGCAGCTCCTGCAGCTTCTCCCCTTTCCACGAGCCAGCATGGTGTAGTGTTTAAGAGTGGTGGACTCCAATCTGGAGAACCAGGTTTGATTCCCCACTCTTCCACATGTGCAGCAGACTCTGATCTGGAGAACCGGGTTCAATTCCCCACTCCTCCACATGAGGGGCAGATGAATCTGGAGAACTGGGTTCGATTCCCTGCTCCTCCACATGAAGCCTGCTGGGTGACACTGGGCTAATCACAGTTCTCTCCAAACTCTCTCAGCCCCACCTACCCCACAAGGTGCCTGTTGTGGGGGAGGGAAGGCAATTGTAAACAGCTTTGAGATGCCTTACAGTAGAGAAAAGCAGGGTATAAAAACCACTCTTCTTCTTTCCCTCCTACTCATCTCACTTTCTCAGTCTCCCTAGCATTTGCTACTTTCTTCCTGACCTTCCCCACCCAGCCAGTCCTTGTATAGTCTGCCCTTTCCCTGCTTCTTTCTATCCCCTCAGCCCCTATTTTCCTCCCTTTTCTCCATGTCTCTAGCCTCTTTCCCACCATTCTGGCTTTGCTTCTCCCCATCTTCTTTCTTGTCATTCCTGCCTGCTGGCTCCTTCTTTCCCCACAACTCACTTCAACTTGCCAAATGAAGTAGCAGCAGGCATTTTGGATTAATTAGGGATTATCCACAATGGCTGCCAAAATCTCGTAAAGTACTCTCACAAAATTTTGACATTTGAAAGCTTTATTCTTTTCTTTTATCTCCTCCTTTTAATAAAGCCCCAGGTTTCCACAAACATTTCCCTTATCGGTATGTGGCCCCACTATGTGGATTTTTTGATCTGCAGTCTGAGACCGAGTTCAGAATTAGATGTATATTACAATACTTCGTCATGCACAAAATTCTTACCGGGAAATATTTGTCAAAGGCCATTATGGCACAGTTTGATCACATTTAACTTGGAGGCATGGCTGAAAGTATCCTGATTATATTTTGATGAGTCAAGAATGCAACTTCATCACAATATATAATTGTTTATCAACAAAGAAACTGTGGTTGTCATAAACTATGGATAACACATTTAATACCAAAAGCAGAGCTTCCCATTCAAAGATGATCACAGAATGCATTTAGTGAAGATATCACTGTATTAAGAAATATTCTCATGGAAATTACCATCTTGCATACCATGAATGTTTTGAATTCATTACAGCCATTTATACATGGGTGAGAACACCAAAGTGACAACTGTATTGGGGCTTCTTGGTTCTATCATATCAAAGTGCATATTGTATGGCACCAATGTATCCCAGGATGAAAAACTGTTTGAAAAGTAGTTACATATGTAGAAAGACTTCAAGAGAAAATAACCTCCTTACCTTCCAGTGGGTGTCAACATTCATTAAGTAATGCTTAAACATTGCTCGAAGACAAATACCAACATTCAAAATAGCAGTGAATACATCTGTATAAGCATTTTGCGAGAACACTCAAAATGTTATATTGGTACTCTAAGCTGAGTGACAAATCTGGGAGAAGTCTTTCTTCTGGACCACCATAAAGGTTGTCAGTAAGCCACAATAATTATCCATGCGGCACATTGTATTTAATATACACATACTTTTGTTTTCCTGACGTGACCGTTCTGGTATCCTCAGCTCCAAACCATCCACGGTGAAAGTGATTTCCAGTGAGGAGCCCCTCTTTAAGGAGTAGGAGAATGTGGCAGAAGTGGAAGCTGCCTGCTAGCCAACCACAAAATGTCCAGTGTATAGGGTTGCCTACCTCCAGGTGGTGGCTGGAGATCTCCTGCTATTACAACAGATCTCCAGGTGGCAAAGATCAGTTCACCTGGAGAAAATGGCCACTTTGGAAAGTGGCCTCTATGGCAATATACTCCACTGAAGTCCCTCCTCAAACTACGCCCTCTTCAGGCTCCACCCCCAAAATCTCCAGATATTTCCCAACCCAGAGCTGGCAACCCTACATGTGTAGAACATTTGGTAAAGGGATGACGCAAAGACGAATATAGTATATAATGATAGGCCTGGCTGTAGAATGCACAGCGCCATTGATATACCCAGAAGTTGACCCTGATTAACTGATAACCACGGTAAGAACAAAAAAAAAATACTTGTAAAGCATACTGAACCCTGCTCAGGACCTATGGGTCATAGGAGCAAAGAACAAAAGACGAAAGGATGCAAAGGCATATCGAACCCCATTATTAGAAAAAATAATGCACTCAATTCAACATTATACGCATTCCCAAGTACACAGACACACTCTTCATATTACTATAGGTTTACTACATTCCAGTCTTTATCAGGTATCCATTACAGAATTATTCCCAAAGTGTTTAGACTTGGATAAGTGATTTAAGATGATATTACAATCTAATAAAAATGGTTGCCAAGGGCTGAGATGGTCAGATAAGCAATACCTTTGTTCAAGGATATATACAGGGAGAGAAGTTCTGAGAAGGCCAAACTTGGTATGGAAATCCATTACCTTGAATAATAAAATGGACTTTTGAGAAGGCAACTTCTTTATTTCAGAGAAGGCAACCTCTTCTAAAGGTCATTGTTCTCTGCAATGTTGGGATCACATCCCAACATTTTTGAGATGGCAGAGTGCAATAATTTGACATATTGTCCACACTCTGTAATAGAAGAGTGTCTTTCTTCACCATTACCCGCCCCAAGTCCCTTGAATTGTGTGAACTATTTTTTTAAAAAATGTCAATTACAACAACATAGCTTTAGTGTTGTATCAGAGCGGACAGTGGAACAAAGTTACTTTTGTGAAGCTACCTCATGTAAAATATGGCCTATAGAAATGATGGCACCAGCAATTCCGCATGAATGTATTTCCTCCCAACACGGCAATGAAATAGAATCCTTAGCTAGCAAGCTACGGGGGTGGACCCCTATATCAAATGCTCTGTCATGTTAAAAAGAAAGAAAAGGAACGAAAAAGCTCCCTGTAAGTTAAAAAACAACAACAACCTAGTAGAAGATCAGCAAAAATTTGTACTCCATTCTACTCCCTGCTGGGCTAGTTCTTCACTTGAAGAGTATTTTTAATTTAGGGCAACTAGGGAAGCCAGCTTCCAGGTGGGACCTCGGGATCCCTCAGAATTACAGCTCATCTCCAGGCTACAGAAGTCAGTTTCCCCGGCAAAAATGGATGCTTTGGGGGTTGGAGTCTAAGGCCCTGTACCCCACTGAGGTCCCTGTCCTCCCCAGGCTCCATCCCCACATCTCCAGGAGTTTCCCAACCTGGATCTGGCAACCCTACCTCCCCAATCCCCCGTCAGGGAATGGCCAGATGAACCTAGCAACCCTAAGGGGAACATTTGCATTTGGCACTCGCAGCATGGAGTGGTACAGATTATTCTACCATCTAAGTCCATCACCTTGTTTTGGGACATATGTAGACCAGGGCCTAAGGCCATGGATCATCTCAAACAGTGGGAACAGACTCTGATCATGTCGTAAACGTATGAGAAAGGACAGGAAGCAGGAAACAGAAAGTCTGTCCTACCTTTTCTTCTTGATCACTGTCACTGTCGCACTGCAATGGAAAGGAAAGTCCCAGTTAGCATGGGGGAAACATAAGAAACGTCCCAAGCAAGAGCATAACACAGAGCTTTTTGTGTTGACAAATCCTCATCTCAAAGGCTGTTGAGTTCTACAGTGATAGAAGTGATGCCTTATAAAGTTGCCAGTCTCCAAGTGGTGGCTGAACATCTCCTATAAGCAAGTAAGTAATGGCTTTATTTGCATTTAGCCATAGGCCATTACAAACATGTCCAGAATACCACAGATATGTAATAAAAAGAAATACGAGGTTAATAAAATGCTGGAGTAATAATAGATATACATAATAAAACTATGCTAAATTAATGCATACAGAGAAATAATAACTAAAAGTTGCAGTGGTGTCCCAATCAACCAATGGGACCTAAAAAGATAAAGGTAAAGGTCCCCTGTGCAAGCACCGGGTCATTTCTGACCCAGGGGGTGATGTCACATCCCGACGTTTCCTAGGTAGACTGGGGTGGTTTGCCAGTGCCTTCCCCAGTCATCTTCCCTTGACCCCTAGCAAGCTGGGTACTCATTTTACCGACCTCGGAAGGATGGACGGCTGAGTCAACCTTGAGCCGGCTACCTGAAACCAACTTCCATCGGGATCGAACTCAGGTCGTGAGCAGAGCTTGGACTGCAGTACTGCAGCTTATCACTCTGCGCCACGAGGCTCCTGGGACCTAGCAACCATTAAAATCAACTTGAAGGATCAGCTCTCTTAGCAACCACATTGGACCTTATTTTCTTTGCTGCCACAGCATACAGGGAAGTCCTATAAGAAACAAACCCATTGGTGTCTTTTAACAAAAATACTAATTTCTCAGCACAAGGACAAGTGTTAAGGCCAGAATCCAACCCGGAAAGAAATTTAGCCCTGGGTTCTACGTACAGAGGGCATTCAAGTAAGTAGTGGTATAAGTCCTCCAGAGCAGACGTTCCACGGATGCAAAAAAGTTGATCTTTTGGGATTCGGCAATAACGCCTGGTCAATACAACTGTTGGCATTGTTTGAAACCCATTGGGGACGTAAAGGCTGCTCTAAGCTTTGGATTTGGTATATGGGCTAGATAAGAAGCTCTAAGATGGTCAGTTTTGAAAAGTTTAAACCAAGGAGCAGTTCCTGATTTCAGAATCTGTGTTCTGTCCATCAGGGCATCTAATTTGCAGACCCCATCTTTAAGTCGGGAATAATGTGCTGAAGATCTCTTATAACTGCAAGTGGTCTCCAGGTAACAGAGGTCAGTTCCCCTGGAGACAACGGACTCTTTAAGCCAGCAATCATTTGCCACTACCTTTCCCCATGCGGACAAGACAACCCAGTTGTGAACGACAGCTGTTGTGCAACGACAGTGACATGTGAAAGCTGCAAAGAAGTTGGACCAAATGATTTTTGTTTTATTTATTTATGCATTTTTTTAACATTTAACATTAACATTGATTTTTTTATTGTTGTTGTTTTTCTAATGGGGGATACTGTGGACTACCCAAAAAACAAATCAGTGGGTTATAGATCAAATCAAGCCTGAACTGACCCTAGAAGCTAAAATGACTAAACTGGGAATGTTGTACTTTGGTCACATTATGAGAAGAATCACTGGAAAAGACAGTCATGCTAGCAAAAGTTGAAGACAGGAAAAGAAGAAGACGACCCAACAAGAGATGGATTGACTCAATAAAGGAAGCCACAGCCCTCAATTTGCAAGATCTGAGCAAGGCTGTCAAAGACAGGACATTTTGGAGGACATTGATTCATAGGGTCGCCATGAGTCGGAAGCGACTTGACGGCACTTAACACACACACACACACACACACACACACACACACACAGGGGGATTAACCCTCTGAACTATTTTCTAGAGAAGCAGAGTATAAATACTTTTAAAAAAAAATAAGGTATTTATACCCTGTGTTTTTCTTCATTTGGGGCTCAAAGCATTCCCATTCTCTCCTCCTCCATTTTATTGTCACAACGACTCTGTGAGGTAGGTTAAACAAGCAGAGAATGACTGGTCTAGTGTCACCATGGCACAGTAGGGATTGGGGTCTCCCAGATCTTCCTCCAACACTCTTAACTATTACACAACGCTAAAACCCAACTGCAGCATGGGAAATAGCCTTCCCGGGGACGAGAGAACCGTTACCAAATGCACTTCAAAGGACTTTTAGAGTCTGTTGTATTGAACTGTTGAAGAGATGTCTCCTTTCTCCAGGGGTCCAGTGAGAAGTAGGAAGCAAGCAAGGAAATGGCCGTAAAAGAGGAGCAGCCTCCCTGTGTTAGCCAAGGTTTTTTTCCCCGTTCAAAAATGACAGCTAGCTTTTCTTGAAAATCTTCTAACATGATGCCCAGGTGGCTCAATCCTTCCGACAAGAAAGGGGAACAGGATGAATGAAAGGGAACTTGAGGCTGCCAGAATGGTTAGTAAATGGGGAAACATTTTTTTTAAAAAAGCCAATGAAAAGAGAGGCCAAAGATGCCAGGAGCAAAGTGCGCCTTGAGGCGATGTGTGCATAAACAAGGAGTTCCCAGCCACGGAGTAGAAAAAAGGAAGTGATCCCTGAGCTTGCCTGAAAGCCGGTGGGATGTCGAAAGGGAGAATTTTCACACCCAACTCTTAGAAGAGGATTCCTATTGTTTGGAACTTGTTTTGTGACCAGTATACTTAAAAATTATTGATAGCTCTTTTTAACACTCAGTAATGGTCATATTGTAAAAGACGGAGATACTATGGGTATTATTAAGAACAAAGGAAATGAGGCTATTTGAATAAATTACAGACAGACCAGGAAAATGGGGAAAATACATGACGAAAGAGAAGGAGGGCTGAGGAAGGAAGGAAGGAAGGAAGGAAGGAAGGAAGGAAGGAAGGAAGGAAGGAAGGAAGGAAGGAAGGAAGGAAGGAAGGAAGGAAGGAAGGAAGGAAGAAAGAAAGAAAGAAAGAAAGAAAGAAAGAAAGAAAGAAAGAAAGAAAGAAAGAAAGAAAGAAAGAAAGAAAGAAAGAAAGAAAGGGGCAATGACAGAGACGTTAGCTGAGCCAAGTGTCTCCCATGGGCTAGCAGCACTGAAGGGTCCAGCCAGCTTGAGGGTAGCCATAGGGGCAACCACAACTAAGGCGACCAGGTCCTCCCAGCCTCCCTCCTTGTTGTTGGAATGCATTGCACATCCAGCAAACACCTGGAGGTCCCCAGCTTCAAGAAGGTGAAAAAGGAGGATCCGGGTAACTACCAACCCATCAGCTTGATGTCTATACCAGGAAAGGTTTTTGAACAAACCATCAGTCAGTCCCTGAGCATTTAGAAAGGATGGAACTGATTACTTTCTCTACCACTTAAGGGAGACTCAAACCAGCTTACAATCACCTTCCCTTCTCTTCCCCTCCCCACAACAGACACCCTGTGAGGTAGGTGAGGCTGAGAGAGCTCTAAGAGAGCTGCAACTAGCCCAAGGTCACCCAGCTGGCTTCGTGTGTAAGAGTGGGGAAACAAACCAAGTTCACCAGATTAGCATCCGCCGCTCATGTGGAGGAGAGGGGAATCAAAGCCGGTTCTCCAGATCAGAATCCACCGCTCCATGCTGGTGTAGTGGTTAAGAGTGGTGGGAGGTTTTTGGGGCAGGAGAGAGGGCTTTGGGGAGGGGAGGGACTTCAATGCCATACAGTCCAATTGCCAAAGCGGCCATTTTCTCCAGGTAAACTGATCTCTATTGGCTGGAGCAGGAGATTGCCTGCCACCACCTGGAGGTTAGTCAATGTAACAAAAAGAAGTGCTGCAAATATATGATAATTACAAATCAAACAACAACACGTAGGCTCTTATATACTTCAATATCTGTTAACCCAAACACTATACAACTGTATTCCTCTATATTATTATACATTACTATATTCACATTCACAAAAACAAAACCATGAATATCCTCTCCTTTTTAAACTTTTTTGCATGCCCAAGTACTGTATAAACATTCCAAATAGAGTCCGGGCGGATAATAGAACAGTCCTTCCCCCAGGCTTGACGCCATTCAAAGCCAACAGAATGTATATACTTGGGCATGCAAAAATGTTTTTAAAGGAGAGAAAATTCATGGTCTTGTTTTTGTGAATGTGAATATAGTAATGAATAATAATATAGAGGAATACGGTTGCATAGTGTTTTGGTTAATAGATATTGAAGTATATAAGATAGGGTTGCCAGGTTCCTCTTCTTAACCTGTGGGAGATTTTGGGGGTGGAGCCTGAAGAGGGCGGGGTTTGGGGAGGGGAGGGACTTCAATGCCATTTGTCCAATTGCCAAAGCGGCCATTTTTCTCCAGGTGATCTGATCTCTATCAGCTGGAGATCAGTTGAATGAGCAGGAGATCGCCTACTACTAGCTGGCAGTTGGCAACCCTAATATAAGAGCCTTCGTGTTGTTGTTTGATTTGTAATTACCACCTGGAGGTTGGCAACCCTAGGAGCCCATGACGTGCTAGGTACCCAGGCAGCAAGCAGTCATCAATTATACAGAAATGACCACCAGCCACATAATGTCGGCAAATCCTTTTTAGCAGCTTGTAGACATTTACGAATCCGTTTTCTGCAGGACCGTTGACTGGGGAGGGGGGAGGGAGAAGAGCGGGCCTTTGTATGGCTCTCTGCTGCCCGCCCAGCCCATAACTCATTACTTCTCACTGTGAAGGTAATCAACGCAATCTGAATTTCCCCGTGCAATGTTTCCCTGCACTGCAGTAACTCTGCAGAGCGCACTTCCAGCATCTCCTCCCCAGGACCCATTATGCCCGTTGCCAAAGTATTATGCCTTCCTGCCTCTTCTGACAGTCCAGTTCTAATTTCAAGGTCCACTTAATTCCTCCATCAAAGCGTTTACTGCTATACCCAACAGCACCTCGTCTCTAGAGCTAAGCATATGGCAAAGGACCGGGACCGACTGGTCTCCATTATGGAACTGGAACAGGTGCCAAGCCGATTAAAAGAGAGAGAGAGAGAGAAAGAGAGAGAGACTCTGCGTGCACACAGATATGCTCTGGCTCCCTTGCCCATTGACTGACAGCGCCAGGATTTGGCCAGGCTCAGAGGCTGCCATGGAAAGGCCAACCAAGCCACAGCCCCCCCTCCACGGCTCGGCGAGAAAACAAGTTCCCTTTCTCGTGCCATTCAATTCCCCTACTGACCCGAGGACTATGCCGATCTCTCAGCACATACAGGCCATCTAATTTACAGCTCAGTCCCCCAGAGCCCACAATGCCAGCTTCTGGCAGAGATGAATGACAGTCAAAAGATCCTCCAGCACATAAATTATGCAGCGGCAATAAACACAATCGGCCAACGACGCCTAACGCTCACCCGCCCTGGCTCCTCTCTCAGATGCCACGGACCTGAAAGAAATAATACAACCATCTCCAGAAGGGTCAGAACCCACAATGGCAAAGAATCACTCAGCTCAAAAAACAACATATCGGCCGAGTTGTTCTTTTAAAACAGAACCAACCTGCTTGCGTGTTTATGTAGGTGCACAGACTTATACCACTAGACAGAGTTGCCAGCCTCCAGGTGGCGGCTGGAGATCTCTTGCTATTACCGCATGACCGCAGGTATTTCCCAACCAGGAGCTGGCAACCCTACCATTAGATCCTGTGGCACATGCAAGTCTAGGTCAATATGCTGATTGCCTTCAATCACACAACTCCTTATCTGAGCCACTAGAGCCTGCCATGTCTGTTCTGAGCCACCGTCTGCCACTTATGGTCAAGTGGCTGATGAAGAACAAGTTGAAGTTCAATCTAGACAAGATGGAGGTGATGCTGGTTGGTCAGGTAAAGGTCCAAGAGGGTATAACACTCCTACTTTTGATGGGGTTCAGTTATCTTTAGCTGAGTTCCTTAAGATGTTAAGAGTGTTGCTAGATCCTGCCCTCTACTCAGGGCGACCTTCTTTTTGAAAGCAGGTTTTCATGAAGGAGGGGGCCTGTGATATCGGAGCCAGCCGAAGTCATGACCAAGGCAGCTCTTGTGAAGGAGATTGCTCATCAGCGTGGGTGAGGAGTCTTCTTCAGAAGCCCAATATGTAGCTTTAGAAGCGGCCATTTTTTAGTTGGAGGGTGTAGATACTTACCATTTCATATGGAAGTTGTCTGGAATTGGAACTGACCATCGTTGTTTGGAACATTCAAGATACACTTTGCTTTTGAGGATTTACATTTATGGACTATACATGGACTGTGAAATTGGATATCCATCCTTTGCTTTGAGGAGTTCCCATCCTCAGATCTTATGTGTATGGTATATAGGTTTTGGTGTGTAGTTTTGGAATTAATATAATTGTAGTGTGTCAATATCATGCTTGGCATCCTGTACTTCTTTCTAAACAAGTCATGACCAAGGCAGCTCTTGTGAAGGAGACTGCTCAACCGCGTGGGTGAGGAGTCTTCTTCAGAAGCCCAATATGTGGCTTCAGAAGTGGCTATTTTTTAGTTGGAGAGTTTATCCCTCCAAAAGAAACTGGGTGAGCCCCATCTTTTAAGTGCAAATCAGCCCACCGCCTGGTTGGTCAGACCAAGTTGGCTCTGATTACATGACCCCTAACAAAACCAGTCAAAAGCTAGAAAAATGGGACAAAGCACAGAGCCGTGCATCTCAGCACAGTCTTCGGGCAGATTCCCAAGTTTTGGTATTTGGTCTGCCCAAAACCCGAATATTGCTGAAACGGCTAATTTTGGGTTTATTTTTGGTTCAGGTATATCGATATGCACAACCCTAATAGACCCATAGGCAGAAAAATTGGCGGGCAGAATTCTTTACTCTTTTAGGCACTTATTTGTCATCCCATAATGCACTTATCCTAATACGCAGTGAGAAGGTCATCACTTTTCCACTCCTCTTTTATTTTGGAAAAGGAACCTCAGCTCAGCAGTGAAGTGCCAGCTTTGCATGCAGAAGGTCCTAAATTCAAACCTGGGAATCTCTGCTTCATGGATTATGGTATTTGGAAAGATATTGGTCTGCTTGAGACCTAGAAAGCCAATACCAAGAAGGGTAGAAAACACATGGACTTGATACTATGACTTGGTATATGTTGATGGGCTGAATTCATCTCGCATCGCGTTTTGACAGGTCACTGCAGCTGACAGTTTCCAATGACAAGTTTTCTAACCCATTTTAGACTGAGATTCCACAGAGACACCTTGCCAGGGATTGTTCAATATCTTGTGGCATAATGCAAGAACGCTATGTATCACACACATGCCAGTGTGGTGTAGCGGTTAGGAGTGGTGGACTCTAATCTGGAGAACTGGGTTTGATTCCCCGCTCCTCCACATGCAGCCTGCTGGGTGACCTTGGACTAGTCACAGTTCACTCCGAACTCTCTCAGCTCCACCTATCTCACAAGGTGTCTGTTGTGGGGAGGGGGAGGGAAGGCAATTGTAAGCTGGTTTGAGACTCTATAAAGGTAGAGAAAATTGGGTATAAAAACCAATTCTTCTACTTCTATTATGAAAGTAATGTGTCTTTTTTTTGCTATGACCTATCCCAGGCAGGGTGGGCTATTAGTAACAAAAATGCCAGTTATATTGCAGCTCCACCGTTAAAATTGGCACACAAAAAGGGGGACAGAGCTACCTTTGTACCACATGGCTCAAACATACCGACATAGAATACAGTGCAGAATTTGTCCGGCTCATAGGTTTGGGTGTATTATTAATTGAGCTGTATTCCCTCCAGATGTTCTCATCTGGCTTCGAACATTAAATGAGATGCTGAACATGTTGTTCAGCAGAGAAGGTACCCAAAGACTTGCGCTGTTTACAAAGAGGTTCGGTAATGTTAACTGCTTACTCTGAGGACCAAATCAGACAAACTGTTGAAAGGTTTGTGCCTTGAGCCTATTGCTATTTTCTTTAAAAAAAATCTGTGAACACAACGGTAAAATGCAACGGAAATCCTTTCTGTGGATATCCATATTGCAGGGATTCTTCAATCTTGCTGGGTAGACCAAGCCTGATGTCTCACATGACTAGGAAACCAAGCCAAGATGCAAAGCCACCTGCAGACTGGTGCCTCAAGTAACAACTTCAGAATTTAAGGATGTTCTTAGAATGAGATCAAGCGGGTGGTAGTGGTTAAGAACGGTGGTTAAGAGTGGTGGACTCTTCTCTGGAGAACCGGGTTGGTTTCCCCACTCCTCCACATAAAGCCTGCTGGGCGACCTTGGGCTAGGACCAGTTCTCTCTGAACTCTCTCAGCTCCCCCTACCTCACAAGCTGTCTGTTGTGGGGAGGGAAAAGGAAGGCGATTGTAAGCCGGTTTGAGTCTCTTTAAAAAGGTAGAGAAAAATGAAAGCCAACTCTTCTTCTTCTACTGCTCTGTCGTAGGGTTGCCAACCTCTGGGTACAATCTGGAGATCTGCTATTACAACTGATCTCCAGCCGGTAGAGATCAGTTCACCTGGAGAAAATGGCCGCTTTGGCAATTGGACTCTATAGCATTGAAGTCCCTCCCCTCCCCAAATCCCACCCTCCTCAGGCTCCGCCCCAAAATCCTCCCGCCAGTGGTGATGAGGGACTTGGTAACCCTACTCTGCCTTGAGCTCCTAAGGGGAATGACAGGACAAAAATGCAGTAGAAAGATACCTGAATCGAGGGGCCTTGACTTTGGCAGAGGTGACTAGAAAGCTGGCGAGTTCCAAAGGTTTACGAAACTCGCCTGGCCACAGCAGAGGACCGGAGACCTCCTGCCTATAAAGCATGTGCTCTGCCGCTGAGTCTCAGCCTCTCCTGCTTGGCTGGTGTGAACCGCAGGAGGTTGCCGGGCATTCCCTGGTGGTAGATCCACCAGAGTGTTATCTTGTAGTACACCCTGCAGGCTCCCCGTCAGCCAGGGCCAGCTTTAAGGGTAGCTCTTCCCTTCCTCTCCAGCACCATTTCTAAACGAGGACGGCTGCTTCCCTTTAAGGGTGTACAAATAACTTGCCCTCACCTGTCAAGCGTGCTCCTTGTATTTTACTAGGCCCATTACGAACGCAATCTGTCTGTCGAGGATTTGCATACCCTCCTTTCTTGAGGAGTAATGACAGCAATTTCTCTCCCCGCGCTCCCCGGTTCTGAGTGTCTCATTTAACAGCACCTGGGAAACCGACAGGCGCAGAGATGAGAAGTGAAAAGAGAGCAGTTGATTAAATCATCATCAAGTCGGGCCTCCGAAAGTCAATCCTGCTTCCCGTCCGCAATGATATCCTTTTATCTTAAAGTAATGAGCTATGGCACTTCGGCATCGGGTAATGTGATAAGTTCTATTAGCATGTTCCATTTGCGACGCAGGCAAGGGCAAGTCATTCCGGCAATCGCGTATCGCTGCAATCAAAGCAATTGGCTCCGCGGGCAGAGAAGAAAGGAGCCAAACGTTCCGGGTGATTTTTATGGATCACAACACGGCGGGATGGGTAAAAATACAGGAGGACTGCGTATTATTTTAACCCGTGATATGCTTTGCTTTTTTTAAATGTATCCCCCCAATGCTATTCCCACTCACCCACCCATTCTTTGATTTTTTTTTTAGTTATTTATTTTTTTTGCATTAGCACATCTTCCAACATTTCACAGATGGGGAAAAAAACACACCTTGAGACATGCTTCTAACATAGGGAGGGGCTACAGTTCTGCGGTATTGCATGCAAACACATCAGTTGCTGCCAACCAAAGGGTGGAGGACTCTGTTACGTTGCCTTTTCCTAGACAGCGACTTGACGGACAGGTTTATTTATTGATCTAGGTAGGGTTGCCCACCTCCAGGTACTAGCTGGAGATCTCCTGCTATTACAAATGAACTCCAGCCGATAGAGATCAGTTCACCTGGAGAAAATGGCTGCTTGGGCAACTGAACTCTATGGCATTGAAGTCACTCCCCAAACCCCCCCCCTCCTCAGGCTCCACCCCAAAGTCCTCCTGCCGATGGCAAAGAGGGACCTGGCAACCCTAGTTGCTTTGCTCAAATCCCATGTTGTCAATCTTTTTTTATGGTGATGATGAAAACTAACCCATTGCTCTACTTCTGTTTTTGTGTTTGTGCTCCTAGTTTGTGCCTTTTTTCTGTTATGACCAAAGGCTAATGAAAATAAACCCATTGTTTGCTTGACCAATACATCACACTTTCACTTACAGCCCATTCCTGAGGTTGGGGGCCGAATGGGCTTAGGAGGCAATGTGACCCCTATGCCGGTGTCTGTGCCACTTGCGCAATGCAAACTGGCATGGACACCTACGTTGGGGCACTTACATCGGTTCCCCTGGACCGGGGCAGCAGTGTGGCCCTCGGACGCTGGTGCAGCCTCCCGCCGGCATTCTGCTAGCGCAAGTCCCCGCGCAGATATCCTGGGAGGCATTCTTGGGATGTTGTGCGAGGAGGAGCTGCCATTAGGCTGCTTCCTGACCCCTCTCAGCCTGGGAATGCCCCCTTATGCTATGTCATTGCCACGCCAACGTTTTGCTGGTCCAGCATCACTATTTTCTATGGGGCTTCCCTTCCCCATTTTCTGATTTTATTTTAAAAAACCAGCCATTTCCCCCTCCCATTGCTTAGGGTTGCCAGGCCCCTCTTAGCAACCAGTGGGAGGGTTTGGGGGGGGGGACTTGAGGAGGGCGGAGTTTGGAGAGGGGAGGGATTTCAATGCCATAGACTCCAATTGCCCAAGTGGCTATTTTTTCCAGGGGAACTGATCTCTGTCTGCTGGAGATCAGCTGGAATAGCAGGAGATCTTCAGCTAGTACCTGGAGGTTGGCAACCCTACCATTGCAGCCGTGAAACCTCTGTGGAGGGGATGCGGCAGCACCTTGACCACGCCATCCCCGGCCACTGAGGCTTTGAGGAATGGGCTGTTAGTTATGCCTGCTCCAAGATGTATTTCCTTCTTTCCTTCTTTCCTTCTTTCCTTCTTTCCTTCTTTCCTTCCTTCCTTCCTTCCTTGGGTTGCCAGGTGCCCGGTGGTGGTGGGCAAGCCCCCGGTAATTCACCCCTCTGTCCGCCGACCACCTGAGGGTCGGCGGGCAAACGTGCATGCGCGCGTGCATACCGCGTGCATCACTTCCAGTTTAGAACCGGAAGTTCCGCTTCGAGAGGGGCCTTATATCACTCAAACTCTTTGTTTGAGTGGTAAAGGGCCGCTTTACCTCTCAAACTAAGAGGTATAAGGCCCCTCGCGAGGCAGCACTTCTGGTTGTAAACTGGAAGTGGTCGCATGCGCAATCCCGACCTCAGTCCCATAGCCTCCCGCCGGAGGAGAGGGGGGACCTGGCAGCCCTATCCCTTCCTTAGCCAGGGGGAGCTTGAGTATAGCACCCTTAGAGCACAGTCTTCTGAGGTTGGAAGAGACTCCTTTTAACCATCTTAGATAGCCAGTGTGGTGTAGTGGAGTTCCACCCCCAAAATCTCCAGGTATTTCCTAATCTGGAGCTGGGAATCCTACCTTTGTGTCTGCAGGGAGCACCTGTTTGGGTATAGTTGCTTCCACTGCAGGAGACTGCTTGGCTGGGAGGATCCTAACGTTTTTGGGAACTTGCTGATATTCTGTCGTTGGACCCCAGCCTCAATAGCAGACTTTTTTTTTGTAGCAACCAGTCCCTGTACTCAAATTTTCAGAAGTACCCACAGGTTCAACAAGGTTAGAGACCCCTCCTCCAGAGCCCCGATGGCATCACAAGACCCTTTGGGAGACTTCTCATTTTTGTTGGGCGTGATGGGCCAAGTATCTCTGACTAGAGGTGAGCCCTCTGTCAAGCTACAGGCATCCACAGATGCCCCCACCATGCTGAGCCTCACCCCCAGCCCTGAAAATACTGACTCACAAAACCCCAAAACCTAGCATGGAAATTGGTTTTTATGCATGCTGTCCGTTTACTGCTGTTAGATTTACAGTAAACCTTGCTTTCCCGAGGTCCTGCGTGGGCAATTTGAATTATAAATCATCCCAAGACAATAAAAGCTGCCATAAATAACAAAGAGAAAAACAGATCACAACTATGCCCATAATGAATTATAAAGCATGGGGGGGGGGGCAGTTTATAGCAAGAAGCCAAAGCTGTTTTTGTGTGCTATTGCAAAGAGATTGAGACAAATTTAATAGAAGTCTGAAAGCCTGTCAGCTGTATAAATCCATCACTCTTCTACATATGTTGATATCTGACTCTTGGTTAGTTAAGGCTGGGACCGCAAGTGAGTGTGTGCTGGTTTAAAAAAACAACCTTGTTTTAAAGTTCTCAGATTTAAAGGGTTTGTGACAGAATATGTGTGTGTGTAAAGTGCCGTTAAGTCGCCGCTGATGTGTTGCAACCAATAGTGTTCTCAAGGCAAGAGACTAACGGAGGTGGTTTTCCATTGGCTGCCTCGGCATAGATGCCCTTAGTGGCCTCCCATCCAATTACTAACCAGGACCGACCCTACTTAGCTCCTGAGGTCTGATGAGATAAGAACATAAGAAAAGCCCTGCTGGATCAGACCCAGGCCCATCAAGTCCAGCAGTCTGTTCACACAGCGGCCAACCAGGTGCCTCCAGGAAGCCCACAAACAAGACGTGTGCAGCAGCAGCGTCCTGCCTGTGTTTCACAGCACCTAATATAATAGGCATGATCCCCAGATACTGTTGAGACTAGGTATGCATCATGGCCAGAGTTGCCAACCTCCAGGTAGCGGCTGGAGATTGCCTGCTATTACAACTGATCTCCAGCCGATAGAGATCAGTTCACCTGGAGAAAATGGCCGCTTTGGCCATTGGACTCTATGGCATTGAAGTCCCTCCTCTCCCCAAACCCCGCCCCTCTCAGGCTCCGCCCCAAACCTCCCACCGGTGTTGAAGAGGGACCTGGCAGCCCTAATCATGACTAGTATACATTTTGAGTAGTAGCCATGGATAGCCCTATCCTCCATGAACATGTCCACTCCCTTCTTAAAGCCTTCCAAATTGGCAGCCATCACCACACCCTGGGGGTCAGGGAGTTCCACCATTTAACTATTTAACTATTAAATGTAATTATTTAAATTTAATTATTTAACTATTAAATTTAATTTAACTAGATCCAGCTAGCCTGGGCTATCCAGGTCAGGGCTAGAGATATTTACATGACTAAATATTAAGTACTGACTGCTTGGAAGCAATTGACTAGATGGGTGAATGATTGACCCCTGTCCATTTGCCTGCCGTTTGTCAATAGGAAAACTTTTTAAAGCCGGTTTGCCGCCCCAAGTGTCCAAATATTGGGGTGAACCTTTCAGCAGAGGGCATTTTTCCACATTTTCCCACAGGGACAATATGGTGATTCTCCCTCATGTGCATGCCTCACCATTCTTCTGGTAGCATATTGATGTATCAATATATCGCATCTGCCACAAGAAAAGAAAAGAAAGAAGGAGGGTTGGCGCTATCATACCACCAATGACAGCAGCACCCTCGCTCAAAAATTTCTGATTTTTATAAAGGCACTTCTGTAAGAAAATAAACCAACATAGTAACTGGAAAAATGCGGAGGTAAGGAAAACGTACAGAACCCCCATACTCAATGTGTGGGGTTGCCAATCTCCAGGTACTAACAGAAGATCTCCTGCTATTACAACTGATCCCCAGCCGACAGAGATCAGTTCCGCTGGAGAAAATGGCCGCTTTGGGCATTGGACTCTATGGCATTGAAGTACCACCCCTCCCCAAACCCCACCCTCCTCAGGCTCCGCCCCCAAACCTCCCGCCGGTGGTGAAGAGGGACTGGCAACTCTATCAATGCGATTCTCAAACTAGCGCATGGACTGCTAAGAAAAAAAGAAGGAATAAGTCACATATGTCAACGAATGTGGAAAACACCTATCAGAAAGTTACGCATTGTAAGATTCACTATGTCTATGGATTAACATAGTCTGGAAGGGCTTTACTATTCCTTGCAGACTAAAACGTAAAGCCTCTCTAGGCATTAATGACATTATAGCTTGCATTATGGAACTTTCATTATGCCAATAACATGTTGAATAGAACTATCGGCCACAACAAACATAAAGTGCTGATATATGAAACAGAGAAGTAAAATTGCTACCATAATAGATGTTGCAACCACCCTAAAACACAGAGAATAAATACTAAATTCTGGCAAGGAAATGGAGTGTGTATGGAATCTAAGGGCAATTAAGATACAACCCCCCCCCCCGCCCCAATACACAGATGCAGGAATTGATGCGAGGTGTCTCAAATAACAGAAAATTCATCTGCCATGATTTGTCATTCTCCAGATTCATCACATCACCTGATTATTCCTATACATGAACTGTCATCTAGGTTGGAGAATACATGGGAAAACGGAGCACAGAAGAACAACCAATTATAATTATTATTATTTTTGGAATATTTCCTGTCTATCTTGGGAACGTACCGAGCAATTCTAGATAATGGATTAGGTTGGATCAAGTATTGTAATCATCTAGTGATTATGTTCAACGATAATGGGTTGGATTTGTCCCAAGGGATCGGATTCCTTCTGGGAGTGGAGAACTCCTTCCAATGAGCAGAAGGATCCAGTAAATTACAATACCACATTATTTTTTTTAAAAAACGAAATGCATATGGAACATTTTCCAGAAGCTTCCATAATAAATAACAATATATAACCCATTTAGCTAAAATAAGA